>NC_056749.1:745720532-745833032 GCF_019279795.1 Protopterus annectens | reverse complement strand
AATTTAAAACCATTTAATGAAGCGCTTTTTGTTACAGTAATACGATAATGTCATCAGATTACATGAACATATTTACAACATGCTTTTATAAACAACACTAAGGTAATATGATCCCAAACACCAATCAGCTATCAACTGTAAATCTAACCACATTAAAGTAAAAATAAATTAGTTGATAACTAAAGTATTTCAATTAATATAAAATTATTAAATACATAAGAAAATAGATTTTTTTACTTAATCTTACATAAAAAATGCTTAAGAAACATTGAGTGGATAATTTCAGAAACACGCACATATGGACAATAAAATACTTGACATACTTTTAAAATCTTTATCTATTCAAACTCTTTAATTTCAATAAACAAGCTATATTGCAAGCTTCATTTAATCCTGGGGTATGAAAAGCATTTAATACTAACTGCCAGAAAAGCTAAAGTTGTTCTAAATACAATGAAGTGGGACCACCCCTCCTGTCTACCTGCACTTGATTGATGGCTTTAAATGTAAACGTATGTCCCCCTGTAAGTTGGAAGTGTTTTGCTAGAGCATTTTTGTTTTTATTTTTCTCATTTGCATAGGCATGCTCGTAAATGCTATCTTGCAGCCCACGTTCAGTTTTTCCAACATCCAAATCTGTTTTCTTATGTATTTAATAATTTTATATTAATTTAAATACTTTAGTTATCAACTAATTTATTTTTACTTTAATGTGGTTAGATTTACAGTAGGTAGTTAGCTGACTGGTGTTTGTGATCATATGACCTTAGTGTTGTTTATAAAAGCACGTCGTAAAGATGTTCATGTAATCTGATGAAGTTATCGTATTACTGTAATAAAAAGTGCTTCATTAAACGGTTTTATATTTGTCGGGTTTGGTTTGGCCCTACAGTCTGTTTTTGCTTTTTAGTAGTTTTCGTTTTCATTAGTTTGTAGCGTGACATTTCAGAAATATGTTTCTGTAGTGTTTAAAAATACATAAGCATAAATCAAATTCAGTAAAATCATATTATTTAAAGACAAACAATTTTAGTCAGTATATAATAAAACAAAGATTGGCCTTTTGCATATATCTATAAACATCTACTATAGTTCTTTAACAACTAAGCTATAAACAACACTTAATAAAAGCAGTATACTAATCAAATTAAATTATAGTTTGCTAATTTATATGGAAGCACAAAGTATTGTTTTATTGACATAACTCTAAACTACCAAACTGTGTAAAGCAGTATGATACCACACTGTACAGCTTTGGTAATATAGGTGACATGGGAACAGAATATCAAAAGTTATCAGCTGCAGATATAAGCATGCATTTTCAGAGGCCCACTCCAATAACATTATTTTACCTTTGGCTTTGCCAGGAATCAGTTGTAGTTTTTCTATGTCAGCTACTAGACTGCAGATAAAACTATTTATGTAATGCTTGGATTGGAAGGGGCCTATCTGCACTTTTCTGAGAGAATTGTGCTAATTGGGACCTGCCTGGTAAAGGCAGGCTGGTCTATGGATTGTAATAAGCATCCCCATTGGTCCTTTTGAATCATTTTAAAGTTTTTTTTTTCAGCCTTTTAGCTTCTGGTATTTAGGCCCTGCATTTGAGCAGGTTTCTGTTTGTTTGTACCAAGCCGAACTGAGGTGGGCTACCAGCCACAAATCTGAGCTGAGATACCAGGTGACTAGATGCTTCTGAGCTTCCAAAAAACCATAAGTTACCTTTTTTTTTTTGCTTATTTGTACTATTTACTGTACTTTTTATTGCTTGCCAATTACTTTTCTACTGTTGTACTGCAATTGTCTGATTTATTGTGCCTGTTAAATTGAATTTTATTGCTGTTTTCACTGTTTACAAATCTTTTCTTGTTAGTTTCAGTGTATTTACTGGTATTTTTTATTGTTTTTAAACTATCTGTTCTGCTTGTTCTGGTTTTCCCACCAAGCAGTGTTTAAATAACTGATCTGTTAACTCTTTAAAACATTCTTTAGAGCCTCTTTGCTGATTTCCTGCTGTTTTAAACTTTTTCTACTGTCTCACTGCTATTTTTCTGCTGTTTTAAACATTCTCTAGTGTCTCCCTAGAAACTAGGGTAGCTAGTAGCTGTAGCATAGCCCAGATACAGGCTTTTTGCTTCTGGAACTTTTTGTAGTGGTTTGCTTGTTCTGAACACGTTTTCCAGGCCATCTTGGATTGGAAGGGGGCTATCTGCACTTTTGTGAAATAATTCTGCTGATTGGGACCTGTCTGGTAAAGGAAGTCAGTCTAGGGCCTTTTGAATCTTTTTAAAGTTTTTTCTAGTTTTTATCTTCTGGTATTTAGGCCCTGCATTTCAGCAGTTATTGCTTGTTTGCAAGTCGTGCGGCACTGGGCACTGCCACGCAGTTGTGCGTCAAAGCCAGACAGTTAAATTCAACAAATTCTTCTTAAAATCCAGCCAGAAATAACCATTTACTGAGCTCAATACCTGATTCTGAATAGCCACCCCTAGTGACAACAGTCTTCAACCTGGCATTATGGACAGTTAAACAGGTCTATATTAGAACGTCAAAATTTCATTATTCCGAACGTTCTAACATTGACCCATATTCAGCAAATGCTGAAAATAGTGAAACGACAGATAACCAAATTTTTTCCTAGGTAAAGAATTTGGTTGTCTGTTTCTGTCGTTTCACTATTTTTAGCGTTGTGGTGGAAAGTTATGGGTCAGGTTCAGGTAAGTGTGCGATTGGGCGTGGGTTAGGTGAGTTAGGGTTAGGGCGCGAGGGAGGTATGTGTGCGATTGTGTGGACATGAGGGTTAGGGCAGGTTAGGTGAGTTAGGGTTAGGGCACGAGGGAGGCATGTGTGCGATTGTGTGGACGTGAGGGTTAGGGCGGGTTAGGTGAGTTAGGGTTACGGTGCGTGTGAGGTGAGTGTGTGATAGTGACGAACCTTAGGGTTAGGGTTTGGTTTAAGGTAAGTGGATAGTTAGTGGTGTTTGTACAGTTTAGTGTAGGATTAGCTGCAAGATTTTGGGTGTATGTGTGTGGATTGCTGTTTGTTTGGTGTGCTTGTGTTGTGTGTATGTGTTTTGGAATAGCAAATTTTTTCCCTAGGAAAAAATTCGTTGTTCCGAATGTTCGATGTTGTCAGTGGTCGCTGAATAGGGGTCAATGTTAGAACATTCGAAATAATGAAATTTCGATGTTCTAATATAGACCCAAGTTAAACTACCCTTGTTTCTCATGCCAACCATGTTGACTTGGGTCTATTGAGGCAGTGTAGCAATTGCCTCATGTACCAGACAACACTTTACTAATACACTCTAGTACAGAGCTCGAGAGATATAGTTACACCAAGAATCTAGAATCAATGCTCTCTCTCTCTCTCTCTCTCTCTCTCTCTCTCTCACATACACTCAAAACAGTAACACTGAGTAGGTTTTCAACTCATCCACCACTGCATATGCTCATAGTACCACTACTCATACACATAGTGCACATCAAACACATAAATCTGCATACATGGAGGTTCTCTCCATACATGGAACCACCAGAGATCTCCAAAACAGTAGACTGCTACAACTAACACAGTCCCCACAGCACCCATGGCTCATTGCAAAACCAGTGTCTCACCCACCAAGCCATTAAGGCATAACACTCAAAAAAAACCCACATTTTCTTGTCATTGGAACTCAATAGTGAGACACACGGATGTCTCACTCACCAGGTTGGACAATGAGAAAGTCACAGTCAGCTGCCTGTCCAGTGTCAAGATTTGTCAGATCACGCATGCATTCAGGTCTCTTAGCAACAAGTACCATTATGACTCTGCCATAGTTCATGTTGGTGCAAATGACCTGAGAAATACCTCATCGGACTATATGAAGAGAGACATGGTTGAGCTCTTTGAGTATGTGTCCCAGGCAGGTATGTCCCTAGCCTTGAGCAGCATACTACCCTCACCTAGAATGATGTCACAGTATGAACAAAAAATGATTGATTTCAATAATTTGCTCAGTTTTTGGTGTCATTCAAAGAGGATCTAGTTCCTGTCAACCTGGGAAACCATGATCAACAAACCTTGTTGCTTTGCCAGAAACTGCTTGCATCTGGCACCCCTAGGTTTTTGGCTGCTGACAAAGGCTCTTGCCTCCCCCATAGTGCCTTTTTTAGGCAAGGTCTCAAAAACAACATTACCGATGTGAAATTAACCAATCAGAACAAAATAAGAGTCATGCTGCTAAATGCTAGGAGCTTAAACCAAAAACTGCACTCCCTGGAAGTACTTCTAACACTAGAAGATGTAGATGTCTGTGCAGTCAAAGAAACCTGGCTCAAGCCCTCAGGGAGTACCCCTGCCTTGCAAGGCTGCAATGCCTTCCACACCATTAGACTACAAAATGAACATGTGAAAACCAAAGGAGGTAGTGTTTCAATCTGTATTATAGATAAATTCACCTCCCGTTTAGTTAGATTGGACAACTCCATGATGTTATTCCAGGTCCAGGTTACAGTGGCTAAGACCCCCATTCAAGTCATAGGCAGTTATAGATTGCCCTCCATGCTGTATGACACCCACAAAGCCTACATGACCGAAATGGAGACAATCCAAATTTACCAGACACACTGGTTATGAGGGATTTCAATTATCCCACCATTAACTGGAAAAATCTATGCTAGCCCTAACTTGCTAGCACAAAAGTTCCTTGACTTTGTTAATTCAAATGCCCTGGAACAAATTGTTCATACCCCGATAAGGGAAACAAACATGTCAAACAAATGCACTGCCACAACTGTCGGACCCTCATTAGTTAAAAGTGACCACAAATCAGTCACATTCGAGCTGGCACTAACACCAGAACTAACAAAGGGTAAAATAACACTAAAAAACTTCACCAAGGTAAATTATACCCTCCTAGTTGAAGGTATAAATGCATTCCAAGCCCCACACCAAGCTGAAAGTGGTAACAACACTAAAGCCATGTATAATCACTTGTGTAAGTGCATAAACTTGGCTGTACCAGAAAGAATCAAACCAGAGGCCCAAGTAAAAACAAGCTGCCATGGTGAACATCCAGCAGCAACAAACTTTACAATAAACACAAAAAGTTGCTGTCCAAGAAAACGAAGGCAAGTTCCCAACAATGGAATAGCAACCTCCTTAGCCTCAACAGGCAAATAAGACAACTTGTCAAGTCCCCCAAGGGCTGCTTTGAAAGAAACTTAGCAAGTACAAAGAAGGATAACCGTAAGGCCTTTTACAGCTACGCATGTAACCTAAAGGGTAGGACCCAAGCATGTGCAGAACTAGTGGTCAGTGGTATCACACACACTGACCCCACAGAAATAGCAAACTTGATAGCAGATAGGTATGGCAAAAATTTCACTCCCTTATCCCCTCCTAACTTTCAGCAAACATTCCCCCAAACTTCCCCCCAACCTACATATCTGAAAAGCAGGTCCACAAAGCCTTGTCTAAAGCAAAAAACACAACCTCCACGGGACCAGACTACATCCCAGACTGTCTTCTAAACAGCCTAAAACATGAACTAGCATCACCACTAAGTACCCTTTTCAATCATAGCCTAACCACACGCTTTGTTCCTGTGGAATGAAGAACAGCAACAGTTATTCCCCTTCACAAAGTTGGCCTAGAAACAAACTTGGGGAATTACAGACCCATAAGCCTGACCAGCCCCATCTGTTAGGCCATGGGATGTATCATTATGGACCTCATAAATAAACACATAGGTGACTTCCAAACCCTGGAGCCTACCCAATTTGGCTGTTGAAGGGCAGATCCTGCCTGTTAAATCTGATGTATTTTTTCGAAAATGTGACCAAAACCATTGATGAGGGCAAAGGTTTCTGACACAATCCCACAGTCAGGCATTACCGATAAATTTAGCAAACTGAACATAAACCCCTTCGTTGTAAGATGTGTTACCAACTGGCTCACAAACCAGACACACACTATCAAAGTGCGTGACTCCACATCAACCAGCAGACCTGTTGTTGCCAGTGAGTGCCACAGGGATCAGTGCTGGGCCCCCTGCTGTTTGGTATATACTTCTCAGAAGTTCAGGTCAAAATTAATGGTTTATGGCTGAACAAGTTTGCAGACAACTGCAAACTAGGTGCAATCATTGAATCCCCAAATGATGTCAGTATACTCCAGAAGGGTCTCACACAGACCAACAATTGGTGTATTAGTCATGGTCTCAAACTGAATGCAAAGAAATGAATCATCATTCCCTTTGGCACAAACAGTGGCCCCTCACACTATCAAATCAACAACAGTACCCTAAGTACACATGAAGTGGTAAGGGACCTGGGATCACATGTTGACTGTGACCTTAACTTCAACCACCATGTGTCTACTGTGGTAAGGAAAACTTTCTACGTAGCACAATTGATTAGTAAAGACATCGCCTCAAGAGCAAAAGAATTTATAACCCCCTATACTCTGCACTTATCTGGCCCATAACTGAGTATAACGCCCCATTTGTCGTGTACCATACTAAGCACCTGCAGCAATTGGAGAGACCTAGTGGTTTCTAATAAAGAAGATCAAGGGACACCAGCACATGCCTTACACAGGCTGAATCAAGTCCCTGTCACTATACTCCATATTATATTGATTTCTTAGGGGAGACTTATTCCTGGCCTACAGAGAAATCCAAGACCCAAACCTAATGAACTTGCTGCATATCCGTAAATCAAATGGACTAGGGCTGCACATTCCAGCGACCTAAATATGCCCTATGACTTAAATAGGACATGCTGGAGGGACATATTTATCTCCCAGTGACTGCTGCATCTTTGGAACAGGCTACCAACTCATGTGAAACAGAGCACCTCTATGACACTGTTCAAAAGGAACCTGGACGAGTGGATGGGGTACATTAAATTTTTACTGGGGATAGAGCCCACAACCCTTCTGGACATGGGCAGTCATCACTAAATGCAATATTGAGTATTGACTAGCATTTCTATGGTATTACATAGGGATGAAACAGCTAGGCCTGAAATGACCTCTGGGTTCATAGACTAGTAATCTCCTATGATCCTATGTCTATTGCATTAGGCTCAGAAGAAAGCAGCAGGATGAAAAGGGTCAACAGACCAGTCTACCTACTGGTAATCAAACAGTAAATAAATAAATAAATAAATATAACATTGGTTAAATTACAGTAAAATGGCTAAAAGAGGAATCTAGCAAATGATTAATCGACATAAAAAATAAAGAAGAAACGCACGTATATCTTTGAGGTACTACCATCACCACATTTCTATTGAATGATGTAATATTTCCTTAATTAAATGACTCATGTTTTGACATTTATATCATATAATATGCAATCAAATGCCTTTCTTTTAAGGCTATTGCATTTCAAAGCATGTAATATCTTCAGCCATAACCACTGTCAAATGCGCTACAGAGGTCTGATAAAAACGCTGTAGTCATCTGTCTTTTCAAATGTAGCTCGCAATAGTTCAGTGACCTTACAAGGACAGTGGGGTGGAATGCACAGCACTAATGCAATGATGACAACTACAAGTTTCTCATTCTGCTGTATGTACTGTTCTACAGCTGAATTGTCATCCTTTGCAGGTATGCCTTTTCCAAGGGAGATTAAAAAAACTAATATGTCTCTGGCTAGTGTCAATATTATGTGGGCTGTTACTATTGTAACAAAAGCAAGTATTTCTTTTTCTGGTTGATTTAATGGCACAGTGGCCTGCTTGTGCCACTGGCAAATGGAAGTTCTGGAATGGACTCTGGTATCTAGCGTGGTCAACTAGTGAGATAGGATAACGTAGTCAAAGGCCAACTTTCCTAAAACAGTGTGAGGGTTTGAGTAAAAATAATGCTTATGCAATCTGTGGTGAAGGCCAGGAGCTTCACAGGTAATCTACTTAAATTGAGGAGATGAAGATAACCTCTGTGAAGTTATTGAACTACCAATCCATAACTTACAGATTTTGATTGGCAGCTGTAAGAATGATGGCTCCTTTCTCCATGCAGGTAACTCCACAATGGTTATCCTGCTTCCCAGGATTACATGACAGTCACCATTGAAGTTTACTTTCAAAGGATTTGGAAGTATATTGATAATAGAAAGCACTGGAGTGAGCACAACTCACGTCTGTGAATATGAACATTGTTTACTCTCAGTCCAGAGTTCTCTATTATCACAAAAAGATCTGGATTCATTGTCCTTTTTAATGTGGGAGTGTTAAAAGATTTGTCAAATGCTGTGTTTAGGCTTCATTTATTGAACACTCAGAGCTGTTTCTGGTTCACACAGTTTTAATTGTTTCACTTATTTCAGCATTCTTTAGATTTTTGTGTCATGCCCAGTTTATAACAGGCAATTTTAATGTATTGGGTGCTTCATGTTTTAACCATATTGTAGGTTAAGTGAACCTGTTGGTGCTTTAAGTGTGCAACTTGTTTTTTGTTCAAAATTCAAAACAATTACATGCACATCCACAATGAACAAATACCTATGCATAAGGTAAAAACAAAACAATTGTTTTGAATCATTCATTATATTTATTATATGACCTTACATGTATTTTTATATTAATGTTGAGAGATGTATTGACCAGCATGGATTAGCATTGTATTTATTGAACCAATGTTACAGAAATTTCAGTATGAGTGTTTTATTATATTATTGAATTTTGCTATTTCATTTAATTGGGACTGATTACCATCATCAGGTAATTAGGAAGGAGGTATATAAGGAGGGAATACAATGTACTTTTTATTTCTGATGAAGTCCTGGATACACTAGGATGAAAACGTGGTGTTTTTGCAGCGTTAAATAAAACAGACTTTTTTTGCTCCTTTCTACGCTGTGTTGGTGGCTTCATTTTGCTGGTTCCTAGGTGCTTTATTTTGGATGTTTGTTGGTTGCGCTTAAAGTACTATTCTCTTTTATTTCCTTGATTTATAATGTTACTACAGCAGCACGCATGTGTACAACTGTGCTTCTGCTGTAATTCTTCAACCGTTATGCAAAGACGCTGTTTCGGTCCATTGTTCTCCATTATTGCTAGAAGTTCAACTACAGTCAAAGGGCAGGCTGAGAGACCTGGACAGAGCAAATGGGGGATGTGAGGAAACTAGCTGAGTATTGTAGACAGGAGAACAGCCAGAAGGCTTATAGCTCCAGGAAGGGAGTGGAAACAAAAACATAACTGCATCTTTTTCCAAGTGCTAAGGAAGACATGATTTAATGGAAAAGAACTGAATAAGTGAATGATTGGTAAGTGATTCCAAATGTATACTAATAAAACAGAAATTAATAGCATCAGGTCTATGGACCAAGTTATTTTACATGTATAAGATATTCACTTTTTCGCAATGTTAACCAAGAAGTAACAAATATACAAATGATTCTGAAGAACATTTAAAAGACCTGTGAACTTAAAAAAATAAAATTGGTCACTTTTTGAAGTAAGTGTAAGTAATTAATTTTTGAAGTTGGGTATAACCTTCTTACTATACTCTATACCAAATAATGCAGTTGTTGAAGTAAAAAATCGGGTTGTTTTTGCATTTCATTTTGATAAATTTTTCTCTGAGAAAAAATCCTTGCAATGACATCATGAAACATTGAATCCCACAATGCCCTGCTACAAAAATGTATGTATAAGCTACTCTATTTCTATGATAGATGCAGCAATAGTAGTTTCTTTCATTGCTAGATAGACACATTGTGAAATATATATTGCAGGTGGAACATCTCACATTGAAAATGAATGTGATGATGCAGTAGTTACCTCACAATCTAAGTAATAAGCTGCTCCTCTACTGAGGTACGTTGTGTTTGTTTACTCACAATGCCTTGCAGTATATGCAAAGCCTTGGCCAGTACTTACAGTGGCATTATTTTGTGGATCTGGTTATAAACAAAAATGATGAAAGTAAAAAAGATCAAGCAATACGCTGTAGTCTGATTATTATTATTATTATTATTATTATATGCATATATTTTTTGCAAGACCACTTGCACCTTTACATGACGTGTATAACATAAAATGAAAATAATTGAAAAACAAAGATGCTTCTAAAAGTGACTAATAAAATTAAATTTTATTATACCTTTTCGCCTTTGTAGGAACTCTTACTCTCTTACTGAACCACTCAGTTATCTAGAGACGGTCACTTTACCTCCACCATCATTCAAACTAATTGGAGAGGAATGTCTCTCCTAATCATGCTATTACAAATCACCCAAATTAATCTAAAGTTTGACATACACTCGGCTTACAATTTATTAGCTTTCAAATTAACTCTTACGCACTACTTCTATTTCTTCATCTCAGCCAGAAGAAAATCAGATAATTTATTATTTAATACTGTATTTAGCTGTATATGTATAGCTAAACTAATGCTCTGGAATACCTTACAAATATTGTTTATTTCTAATTGTATAGAAGTATCACTGATTTAAATATTGCATCTTTTTCATAACCTATTGTCATCCAGTTAATACACTGTAAAATTCTTTCAGTAGTATAGTATTTAATATAGTCATTGAGTGCCACTCACTTTGTCTTGGTATTTTGATAGCAAGTTATCTACTTTATACAATAAAGATGTCACTTAACAATTCAATAACAACAACAATAACAAAAAGTTAATGTAGACCTAGATACAATATTATACACAACTGCATGGGAAACACAACCACACAATTCTCATCAGCATGGCTAACAATAATATAATTGCTAATCACAGGAAGTCTATGCCCTAAAGCAGTCTAAATCTATTCTTGTCTTTCCAGTTCACAAACATGACAACTACTCACTTTTACATGCCACATAACACATTATGACTATGAGCTGCTCATGTAGTCCAGGGCTTCATTCTCTCGGTCTTCATTTGTCTACTGTACAACTCTGAGCAAGACACTTAACCAAACAGCGCTGGGGGATGGTAATTGGAAAACTGAGCTAGACACCACACTGGTCTCCTGGACTGCATGTGTAATAGTAAGCACCCATGAACATTCATTGCAATATTTAACATTCGTAAACTTTCCTGGTATAAGTCAGTAGCAATAATATCTTTCTTCAGCTAACATGCACCCCAGTACTGCAGCTTTCTTATCATCTGTCTAATTCCCAGATAAGTTGTTACCTGCTAAAAGCACAGTGTGCCAATTCTTTCAGTAGTATGCCAAGTTTCAGAATAAAGTATATATATCACACTCTAGCTTTTGTCTACAGCAGTTGTGTATTCCAGTTTTGGCACAGTTTACAGTTTGTAGTCCGCAGAACTCATCTTGCTTATAATGTTTCACTGCACCTTGCAAGAAGATAGGCAGGTTCTACAGTGTAAATTCAAATATGAAAATAACATCCAGACAAAAACTGGAAATTAAACATCAAAAATAACTCTTCAGTGTCACGTCTTTGCAAGCACATGCACCTCTGATCTCATAAGTTTTTATTCTGAGGTCACGTGGTTGTGGGGTATACGATAGCATGTGTGTGTGTGTGTGTGTGTGTGTGTGTGTGTGTGTGTGTGTGTGTGTGTGTGTGTGTGTGTAGGATGAATGTAATCAAAAGTCTGGGGTTTCACATTTAAGATTCATTTGAGAAAATGTTTGTACTGAAATAAATGCAGTAAATTAGGGTGCCTAATACCAGACAAACGTAGTACTAATAAAAATACAAGATGCACAGAAGAATCATTTTGTCTAAATAAGGTACTATATTGTGTCTGAATTATATATTGTTCTGCTGACAAACCCAGAAGCTAATGTGTGAAGAAACACGATGGGCGGATACACTCATTCCTCAAAAGTCTGACAGTTATTCATATAAATTTAAAAAAATAACCACAATTATCCCTAAAATGCAACCAATATTGTTAAAATTAGTAAGTAAAACTGCACCTAAGCAATAAAAAACAGTAACTCAGCTTACTGAAAGAAGGTTCTCTTCCACTGCAGTGCAGTGCATATTTGTGAGCTTCATGCAGTTGTCTTAGCCAGCTATGTCCAAGGAGATCTAAAGCTGCACTGACATAATGATCTTGTACAAAGTCACAGTGTTCAGTGTTGCTTTTCATCATAGGATAGATTCTAAGACAAGTTACATTTGGAGTATCTTGTCCCTCCGCTTGATTCCAACAACAGGGCTGTGAATGCCCTAATGCCATGTGACAAATGAAAATTCCTGGAGCCTCACTCCTGTTTCCAAAAAAAGGGAAATAGGCTACCTATATCACAACACTTTGGGATTTTACAGTGGTATTTAAGAACAATGTGATACTTCAGAGTAGCGGTGTAGTTCCCTAAGTGTGTAGACTGTTGCTTTGTAGGTAGATCTGTATCAGTGTACTGGAACTAACTGCTCTGGACATTACATCGGTAGAGGCTCAAATGCTGTAATAACCATTCTGCCATAAAGCTGGAGCTGCTCTCAATCAGCACAAAAGTGTATGTGTGTGTGTCTGTGTGTGTGTGTGTGTGTGTGTGTGTGTGTGTGTGTGTGTGTGTGTGTGTGTATGGGGGGAGGGTTGTACTGGCTGATGCATACAAGTCATTCCCTTCATAAGGGGTGGCCTATAACTATTTTTGGCTTGTTTTTAATTTTCCATCTGTATTTATGTGAGACATCTCCACAACTTGCCATCACTGTAACTTGTCTTCTTAACTGAGATTTCTGTGTCATGCATGCAGTGTTACAGCTGCTATTTAGATGGTGCACTGGGAATGTTCACCTCTGTGATATTTTATGGATCTATATTACATCGTCAAACTCACAGCAGTCCGAACAATGTAATATCGAACCATGAAATTCAAAACTCAATAACTATTTAAACACAGAACAGCGATTTTTTTCCCAGGGAAACAAAATTGCTGTTTTGTTACAAAAAAAAAAAAAACACACTTTAAACTGAAACGAATGTGGGGGGCTTTGCCCTCCCAAACACCCTACTTGAATATACCAACTCCGAGATCGCACCACAGTGGAAGAGATAGCAAATCCCCAAAAACGGCCCACTGATTTTTTTCACTGGGGAAAAAAATCAGTGTGCCCTGGCTTTGCTATTTTCGTAGTTCAAACATTTGGGTTCGATATTACAACGTTCAGACTCCTGTGAGTTTGACGTTGTAATATAGACCCATATTTTATTGGTTACACTTTACAGTCATTGGATAATTCAATTACAGGTAAAGCAATTCATTGAAATAGAATTTTACTGGATTTCATTACCTGTTTCTTGCATACCATGTATTTCATACACTTGCAATCTTTGCATAGAATCAGGTAATCTGTGCCTTCCCTGTATAAAGCCATAAAGAGGGACAGAGCTTGAGTTCAGTACGCTAAATTAATTATTTTGGAATCCAGGAGTTCAGTTTTGTGTGACAGCAAAAGAGCAATGTAAAATTTGCTTTCAAAATCGACTTTATTCTTGCAAGTAAGATACATTTTATTCTTCTGTGACACCCTCATGGCACAGATACACCTGAAAGGAATCAGAAAAGGAAATTACACTTGATGAACAAGAGAGCAGAAATGAAAATAAAGGGATGAAGATTCCTTAGGGCTGTGTGGGAGCATATCTAGTGAGCTGTGGTAAAAGGTTATGAATTCAGCAATAGCCAGAGAGGCCAACATGCAAATGAGAGAAATAACTCTATAAGGGAGAAGACAAAAAGTAATGGAAGCATTCTGTTTCAGAGGAAGGGGGAAAGGCAAATCACAATAGCTTGGACATTACAGATTTGTATGCAATTATTGAAACACTACAGATTCAGATGTAGCAACCACATGTGCATTGCATTGTGGGAAGTTTTGTTGTGGTTAAAACGTGAAGGGAAATTATTTAAATAACAATCTGTGTGTTTCCAAAGGAATTTAGATTGAAATAAGATTTGCCATGTGAGACTTGTAAAGTGATTTTGTGTTTCTCATTTTCTGAGCTGTGATGGTTATGAACATAATTTAAAACGTTTTACATAAGGAATGAAAAGCTCATTATTTGTTACATTTCACCTGCATAATTAAATAGTTCAAAGCTGTTGTGCAGTAGTGTAATGATGTTTGTAATAAACTACATACACTGTGAAGCTGGCTATTTTTAGACAAAGCTGACCGATTGCATGGACAAGAGAAACAAAGTCCTGACTGAAATCCAGATGACCCTTGATTGGCTAGTGACTGGGTAATGGAGAAATAGGTAAGGGGAGGTAGATGTGACTAGCCTGTAGCAACTCTCTTATCCTTAGAGGCCAATTGTGATATGAGTTACTGCAATGTCACCTCATTCTAGAGAGGGAAAAGTATGGCACTCAAACTACTTGTCAGGAACAAGCACCTGGACCTGCAAAACTGATATATTCATGCTATAGACTTCATTAGACAGGAGTGCACTTGCACACAGGAGAGGGCATAGCAGGACCTCATGTTGTACAACTGGCCTCTTGTTGAATAGCAGACCCTCATATTGTGTTTCAGGCTCTCATGTTGTGTAGCAGGTGCTTATGTTTGAGTGCAGGCCTTTGTTTTGTGTAGAAGGCCCTAATGCTTGCAGTCACACATAGAAGCGGGCAAAGCCATGAAAAAACAAAATCCATTGAGAGTTGCCTGGATGATGACCACTTACTATGCATTGTTCTTGCTCTGTTAAATATGGAAATGAATGGGCATGAATGTACTAGCATGATTTTTGCTCAACAGCAAGTATGGAAGGACTGAAAAAAATTTAAAAAGTTTCTGGTCAAACTAGTAAAGGATAATGTCGATCATATTTTTTACGATTTTTATTTATGTTGCTTATGTTGTTTCATAATTCATTCATGAGTTACAGCATAATGACACTAAATATACAGAACCAACTGATATTGCCAACATCCTAGCAGATAGGTTCAGTGCTAACTTTACCCCCCTCACACCCCCTAGAGGGCCCATTTCTATACCGGAAGAAAGCAAAGTTCCTATAATCACGGCTGCACAGGTAAAAAACACACTCTCCAAAGCCAAGAACACAGCATCCATGGGACCTGACAATATCCCAGGCTGCGCTCTACACAAACTACAGAATGAACTGGCACCCTATCTAAGTACCATGTTCAATCATAGCCTCACCTCAGGCTTTGTACCCACTGAATGGTGCACCGCGACAGTTATCCCACTCCACAAAGGGGGAGGCACGACGGACCCCGGGAACTACCGCCCCATTAGCCTGACGAGCCTGGTCTGCAAGGCCATGGAACGTATCATCGTGGAACTCATAAACAAAGACATTGGTAATCTCCAAACTCTGGACCCTACTCAGTTTGGATTTGTAAAAGGCATATCTTGTCTCCTAAACCTAATTGACTTCTTTGAAGCAGTCACCAAAGCCATAGATGAGGGTAAAATGGTTCACACAGCTTATCTAGATGTCGCCAAGGCTTTTGACACCATCCCCCCACTCTGGAATTATAGATAAGCTCACTAAACTAGGTATAAATCCCTATGTCACAAGATGGGTTGCCAACTGGCTCACGGACAGAACCCACACTGTGAAAGTAGCGGATTCCAAATCCGACATCAGACCAGTGACAAGTGGAGTACCACAGGGTTCAGTCCTGGGTCCTCTCCTGTTTGGTATCTACTTCTCTGAAGTGCAGGCCAACACAGAAGGTCTTTGGCTAACAAAGTTTGCAGACGACTGCAAACTAGGAACCATAATCGAAACTCCTAACGATGTGGACAAACTACAAAAGGGCCTCACTGAGACAGATACTTGGTGTCAAAGCCATGGCCTGAAGCCCAATGCCAAAAAGTGTATTGTCATTCCCTTTGGTAAAAACTCTGTACCCATGAACTACCACATAACTGGTAGTCTTCTTAATGCTGAAAATGTGATAAGAGACCTTGGGACACAGGTGGACAGTAGTCTCTCCTTTGATAATCACATCACCACAGTGGTTAGGAAATCCTTCTACGTGGCTCATCTCATCACAAAAGGATTTTCATCCAGAAAAAAAGAGGTCATTGTTCCCCTCTACTCATCACTCATTAGACTCATTATAGAGTACAACGCCCCTTTTGGTATGTAGCTCACAAGACATCTACAACAACTGGAAAGACCACAGAAATACCTCACAAAGAGGATTACTGGCCTCAAACAGATGCCCTATGCAGAACGTCTCAAAAAACTACAGCTTTACTCCATCGCATATCGCCTACTCAGGGGTGATCTCTGCCTAACATACAAAGCTATGTCAAACCCAGAGCTGTTGGACATGCTCCACTTAAAGAAATCCCAATCCCTCCGAGCTACACGCTCTAGGGACCTTGTCACCACAATAAACAGAACATGCTGGAGGGATAGATTCCTGTCCCAGAGACTTCCCATACTCTGGAATAGACTACCTATCTATGTCAAACAGAGCTTCTCATTAGCACTCTTCAAGAAAAATCTTGATGATTGGAAGGGAAATGGGAAATTCACCCCAGGGATCACTTCTGTGGCTCTGCTCGACAGGGGCACAGGAAAATAATTTTCTTGGGTGGCGAAAGCTAGGGTACATTTTTTGGCTTGGCTTGTATGGGCCCTAGGGCCGATAGCCTAGTACCTACCTATGAACCTATGAACCTATAATAAAGTATGTTTAGCAGCATGTATCATCTTCTGTTTTTTTTCTTTTCTTTTGGTTTTGGCCACCATTTTCTTGCCCTCTGACTGACCGCCAGTTGCTGTCAATGTCTGCTGTTATAACACCATTGTGCCTTTATGTCTCCAGTACTACCCAGGGCCCAGGACTGCATCACTGGTCGATTGGAAATGGAAGTTGAGTTGAAACCGTTGACAGCATCACATATACTGTCTTGCACTTTAAGAGATTTTTTTTTTTTTTCAAAAATAATTTTTATTTTTATAATAAAACCATGCATACATATGATACAAGCCATGAAAAAGTACACAGATATTACACACATGATGTCTTGCAAGAAAGGAAAGGGAACAAAAGGGCATGTTTAAAAAGAACATAAGAGAAAAGTACAATAACTTGCAGTATGCATAGTGCACAAACTAACAACAATAAACCCATACTAAACAATATTTACAGTGCTACCCGTATTAAACAAAGAAAAAAAAAGCAACAGTGTCACTACTTATACAACTAAAAGTTAGCAGCCCTACTTATATCTTGCAGTAGGAGAGAGGAACACCTCTAACAAAGTATAACCATATCTTAGTCACATAGGATTACTTCAAACAGGCTTTTCCAAAGTTTACTGAAGTAGGCTCTCTTCTTAGGTCCATTTATGATGAATTTCTGAGCCGAAATATATTTAATGGCCATATCTTTAAATCCCCGCCAGCATAATTTGGTGCGATCTAACCAATTATAAGTGATGTACAGTTTTATGAGAAAACAGAGCGTTATTAGGATATGGAGATGAAATTTAGGCAGGCCATGAGGGGGTATGTTTAGAATAGCCGTTTCCCATGAGATAGTGGAGTTATAGTAACCCATTTTTTTGAGACGCACTTTGAGAGAACACCAAAGTTTATGGGAGTTATTGCAGTGCCACATAATATGTAGCAGGTCAGCTCTTGCACCAGGACAACATGTACATAAAGGAGAGCTATTAGAGTTAAATTTGTTGATTCTTACTGGCGTATAGTAAGCATTGTTATTCAACATCAGTTGAGTGTATAAAAGTTTCTTGAAGGGGGATAGTTCTATGCTAGTTTTTATGGCTAGTTGTTTTTGATCATCTGTAATAGGAGGGTTTTCATTATCCCAGTATTTGGAGAATAAACAGTTACCTTTATGCAGTAGTGGGTATATTAATTTATATGACAAAGAAATTGTTTTATTATTATTAGCAACTGTATCAATGATTAGGAATAGTTTATCAATTAGTTGCATATCAGGGGATATATTATTGGTTTGTGAAGAAATAAGTTCCCTGAGTTGACGTAGGATAACCGTATACCTGTTATTAACCTTAAGAATAGAACGTAATTCGGCAAGAGGCAAAGATTTATGTTTAAAAATATCCCATACTTTAAGATCTTTAATGAGAGGGAAGTCAGCAAGATCTATCAACTTGTTGTTGATTTTAAGATTTGGATTGAGATGTAGTGGTTGAAGGAGAGGTAAAAAAAATTGAAGATTAATGTCCTTAATCAGCTCTTGGAAAAGTTTTATTTGAAATTTCAATAGGGAAGATAGTTTTAGGCTATTCAAAGATGTGGGCGATAGAAAGGGAATAGCCTTAGGGTTAATTTTGTTAGAGAGAATATGTCTATGCCACATCTTTAACCAAGCAGGGTAGTGAGTTTGAGCTTTATTATTCATGTTTGCTATGGACCATAGTTTATTAGAGCAAATAATCAAATAGTAAAGATGAAAATTTGGAAGGCCCACCCACCTTTCTCCTTTGGTAGACTTAATTTGGAAGAAGAAATCCTGACATTCTTGGGAAACCAGAGGAATTTGACCAAGGTTTTGTCAAACTGAGAAAAAAGATTGTTAGATATAATTACGTTTGTTGCACTAAATTGATAGAGGAGTCTGGGTAGGATATTCATTTTCACAA
Source organism: Protopterus annectens (assembly GCF_019279795.1). Classification (NCBI taxonomy): domain Eukaryota; kingdom Metazoa; phylum Chordata; order Ceratodontiformes; family Protopteridae; genus Protopterus; species Protopterus annectens. The sequence continues at coordinate 745,814,472 of NC_056749.1, read as the reverse complement.
TAGCTACTTTTGAGAGAAAAGATAAGTTTAATAGCTTCCATCTTTGTAGGTCTTGACATATGATAGACCATGATTTTAGCAAATTATTTTGAAGCATAGAGGCTTGATTGTGTTCAAAGTTAATGCCAAGGTATTTGAGACCGTATGAGATGTGAAAGGAAGATTCAGGGAAGAAAAAGGGCTTATGCGCCTCAGGATTAATTGGGAAAATATGTGATTTTTTATTGTTGACTTGGTACCCAGAGGCCTTAGAAAAAATAGTAATTGCTTTTAAAATTTTTGGCAGATCTGTGTTAGGAAATTGAAAATAAAGGTTTAAGTCATCGGCAAAGGCCACTTTAAGAGATTTTTATGTACCCTATCTGAGTAGATCTTCTGACCTCACATGCATCACTCTGCACACATCACTTATCTCCAGTTTGCCATTCAGTGCTGAAATGCTTACAGCAATCTACTTTGCAATTACAGCAGCATCCCCCACTTGGAATGTGTTAGAACCCCCCTCTATCCTTTTTTACTAGAGTAGGTTACATGGTATATCATTGTTTTCAGTGGCAACTCCATACCACTCATTTAATTTGGTTGATTCATCCTTTGTATGAGGCATTAAACTAAGGCCTCATATGCCTGAGTTGGCAGTAGCTCAGATGGATGTAAAACATTCCATAGCACCTGTCAGAAAGAGTATGGAAGCTTCCCAATGCCATGGCAAAATTTCCCATAATAGTATAAATACCACCTCAGGTCTCCTATGAAAATAAGTCATTAGCCTAGTAGGACTAACTTGGTTAATAAAGGACAAATAAAATAAGAATAAATAAATAATATAAACATTTGCTGTAAGTGCCTTTATAGGAAATAAATGTCAATTCTTTCTAGCAGTTAAATCTGCAGATTAATATTTTAAATACTGGCTATACTAATCTGATTTGGGGAGTTAATCTGCCTTGTGAAACTTCATTTATTTTTTATCTCCTATGTAAGGGCAGTAGATAGAGATAGTACAGTTTTCTTATAAAGTACTTGAAACTAATACAGGGCAGAGTGTATCAAGTCAGAAGTTTACCTTTTTAACTGTATTTAGTATGCATTAGACTCAATATCCCTAAGGCTGCAAAATGCATGCTGTTATCCATATGCTTATGTATTCTTTTTTTTAAGACAATTTTTGTTAACAGAACATATTTACAATATATACACAGAAATGAAGAAATTCAACTTCACATATTGTTATACAATAATAGGAAAACATGGAATCATTAACGTAATGCTATACAGTTAATACATTAAGCATCTTGGTATTTCAATAGCAACATTTTAAGGCTATCCCAACAACTAAAAGTCTTAATATGATTTATAGATCTTATTCTGATCACTTCTTTTTCAGTTTTACACAGTATTTTTGTTAAATGTATAAATTCTTTGAACGTAGGAACCATATGCTTCTGTATTCTTATGGCAGTATTTCTGAAAATCTGTGTCTGCTCATTTCTGCTATGGATTTTTACATTTTGTAATTTCCCTACTTAATCTGTGAACCAGGGATGATGATCTGTCCAAAAAAATGCTTCTACAACACAGAAAGATTGAAAAGGCTGCTACACATTTGTACAACTGATCTCTTAAGTTTAGAAGAATCAATGTTTTTCATTAGAACTCAAGGGGAGGCGGTATGTTCTTAGATTAGTAGCTAACAAGAAGTGAAGAATAAATAGACCCTGTGGAGCTTCAGGCAGAACAACTGAATAACCATTTACAAAAGCATCCATTTGAAAAGGCAATATGACGCAATCTTTTTATTAGGGATGCTAAACCAAAAACTAAATATTTTGAGATTATGCACGGATTTGGTTAGGGGCATAAAATGACTCACCATAAAGCCAGTTAATCTAAGCTATATTTAGTTAATGGGAAAAAATCCTATGTACTTCATTGTTACCTGGACAATTTCAGTTAAAGAGTATATCAAGTAAACTATATCAGTTATCCGATAGTTTTATTTCTGCTGTCATTGTTTGCACACTGAGAAACAGGAAATCACACAAACAAAATATCATCAGTCTTTCCGGAAAATAAGAATCTTTGTCACTGTTACATGTCTGCAAACAGTAGCATTAAAAAGTGCTTTTGCATTTTGCTGATGTTCTGCAACTTAACACCAGTGAGTTGTCATCTTTAGTTTTGCAGAGCTCAAAGGACAATGTATCACAGAAGTCTTACCTTCCTTCAGATAAGCATTGTCCTGTCTAACAACATGCTCAATCTCAGATGCATTGCCTGCAAAACAACAATTTATGGAGACATGTATATGATGATGCCTTTGCCGTTAGCTATTGCCTATGATGCTACAGGAATGCAGATGTTCACATCCATTTCACTTTTTGACCAACTCTGAATGAAGGTAATACTGTTTAGGGATCTTAAATTACTTGTGACTAGTAGCATACCCCTCAACTTCTTAGCACAAAAAATCTGGACAAAGCCTAAAATAATGGGGGGACAAAGGCCCAAAAATATGGACACATTTTAAATATCGCTCCTATAAACTCAGAAAGTTGATAGAAGGACAGCATTAGTGTTAGCATTCATTTTCTGAAGGATATAAAGTCTGAATCTCATATGTGTATCATTATTTAGTGACTTCAATCCACAGTGATTTGCCAGAAAACAACAAATGCTATGAGGAACTGACCAAAAATATGAGGCAAAAATCTGGACATTCTGCAAAAATTTGGATGGTTGAGAGGTATGTTTGGTAAGAGTGAGGAAGCATGTTTGCATTGGCTGCAGTGTTACAATACAAAGTTTGTCAAAACTAGAGGTATTAAAGAAAATGCTGAAGCATATGGGTTAGATTTAAACATCTGGATATGAGTCATACGTGAACGTGTACCATATACTAGACAAAAAAGAAAACGAGGGCTGTCAGCAAAATCAAAAGAAGGCAGAATGCTGGTTCAATAACAAGTTATTATAAATTCAGTAACAGTCTTTATATGTTTTAATATCAGCATATTGTAACATTTAGTGGTAGGCTCTAACACTATTAAGTAACAAGTTACATGTTACTGAAAAGAAAGCTGTTGCATAATTCAGTAGCAAATTATTATGTAATGCAATGCAGTAACAGGCTGTTACATGATTTCATAGCAAAGTGTTATGTGATTCAGTAGCAGATGTTAATGTGGTTTATTCACAGGGTGTTAAGTGACTTAGGGGATTGTTGCACAATTTAGTACAAGGGTGTTATGAGATTCACTAATAGACAGTTACATGATTTATATAAAGGACATTAGATGCCTCAGTGGCATGCCATTTTGGCATGCAGTCACATAGTTCAGAAGCAGGTAGGAGGGTGTTACACAATGCAGCATCAAGCTGTTTTGCAGTCACTAGCAGAGTATTACATGACTCAGGAGCAGGCTGTTATGCAGTCACTAGCAGGCTAGATTATTCAGTAGCCAGATGATATGCAGTCATACACAGGATATTACATGATTCACTAGTAGGCTGTTATATAGTCACTAGCAAAGTATAGCATGATTCAGTAGCAGGCTCTTATACAGTCACTAGCAGGGTATTACATCATTCAGTAGAAGACTGTTATGCAGTCACTAGCACAGTATGACATGAGTCAAAGAAGGCTTTTTGTAGGCAATAGCAAGGTATTACATGCTTCATTAGCAGGCTGTTATGCAGTCAATAACAGGGTATTACATGAGTCAAAAAAAGACTGTTATGCAGGCACCAGCAGGATATTACATCACTCAGTAGAAGGCTGTTATGCAGTCACTAGCAAGGTATTTCATGATTCAGCAACAAGCCATTATGCCATCACTAGCAGGGTATTACATAATTCAGTAGCAGGCTATGTAGTCACTAGCAGGTATTACATGATTCAGTATCAGGCTGTTATGCAGTCACTACAGGGGATTACATAATTCAGTAGCAGGCTGTTATGCATTTACTAGCAGGGTATTACGTGATTTGGTAGCAGACTATTATGCAGCCACTAGTAGGTTATTACATGACTCAGTAGCAGGTTGAAGTACAGTCACCAAAACCAACATTAAACAGTAGATTATGCAAATGATAAACTGTTCTCTTGTCAATCCAGAAAGTACAGTGAACCATACTAACTAAATAAAACAAAACTAAAAAGATAGCAAAGAAAACAAAAGCCATTTAATAGTAAGAACAGCAGAAAAGCATTAAACACTGAATGCTTTTGTCTTGAATATAGACTTCTTCAGACTGAATAATGCTTCTCATAAAACAAATTTAAATAATATCAATTAATCACATGATCAAACAGGATCGAAACATTGATGTGTTTTATACCTTTGTTTTGGTCAAAGGATTGAAACATTGATGTGTTTTATTTCTTTGTTTTGGTCATGTGACCTCTTTGATCATGTGATTAATTGATATTATTTAAATTTGTTTTATGAGAATTATTATTCAGTCTGAAGAAGTCTATATTCAAGATGAAAGCACTCACTGTTTAATATCCAAGCACAAAACAAGTGGTGGTCAGCAAAACGGGATCCTTGAACAAAATATATACACACAGTTTCCACAACATCCAAAGGATCACTCAATGGCTAATGGAATAATAACAGCAGGTTTATTGGTAAGCGCTTTCATGATGTAGATACACCACTTCATCAGCCCTATAACTGACACAGCAAGTTGTACTTATATACTCAATTAATTTAAAAACAACTAATCATATTCAACATCAGCAGTTATACATCCCTTTCTTAAAAAGATATATCAAAAAAACTGAAACAATCAAAAAATATATATGAAAAACATAAAAAGCAAACTTTCTTTAAAAATTATTATGACATTTACATCATCAAAACTTAATATTAAAAGGTTAGTATTTACACTAACTGTAGCAGACTATGTATAGCTAAAGCATCAATTAAATACATTAAATGTTTCAAGCTAGTTACTTCCTAGCTAGTGGTCTTGATTTTAACAGGAGTTTGAGGGGTACCCTATCATTCAGGCCCCTCCCTTTATCCACCCTTAACCTTACTATCCATCTATTCTCAGATGTTTCAGTTGAGTTCACTATATCCCCTCCTCGTTCATTCTCATATACCATTTCAACTGCCATGACTCTAAAAGTATGTGTGGCATCTGTTGTATTTACATGCTTTGCCAATGCATTAGTATTATCACAATTCCCGATTTTCAGCATGTGTTCCCTTATCCTATATATAAATTTCCTGTTGGTTTTGCCAACATAAAAGGAAGAGCATAAATCGCATATAGCTAATTAAACAATATAATAGGAAAGTGGGTGAGTTAGCCCATAGTCAGGGTAAATAATTGAGTGCTTATGTCACAGACTGTTAAAGTCATTACCAGTTATGCGAATTTATAGCATAAAATTAAGGAAATAAATATAATACTAATAAAATAAAAACAATATAAGGTGTAATCATTGGTATGGCTGTATACCTGGATTGTCTGTTAAAGGATGCTGCAGCCAATTAATACATCTGATGCAGATGTCCTCTGCAGTCACTGCTATTGGGTTCTATCCCCATGCCTGTCAAACAAGGCATAATAGTAATATAGTTTTTGTACTGTACACATTCATGTCTCTCAAGTTTCACACTGTCATGGAATTTAATTAGTAGTGCATAATCCCTCTGTCACACATTTACCATCGATATGAGTATCTAATCAGGAATGTGTCACTACTTCAGCCCACAGTACACCTTGGTAGTTATATAGATCCACCTAATGTGCAAGTGTTCTGTGTAGTTAACTACCCGAAGTTGTTAAAGCTGGGCCCATACTGCGCCCTGCAGATAGCTTGAGAGGTATGTACGTGCTATAGCAGCTGTAGTCCACTTGAAAACATAAACAAAGGACATCTGTTACTTTTCTGTTTTCAGCACTGTAGTGCAATCTCAGAGTTGGTATATTTAAGTAGGGGGTGTGGGGGGCACAGCCCCTCACTTTATGTATTATTTCAATTTTTTTTTCATTTATTTATTTATTTTTTGGAACAGTATTTTTTTTTTTCCCTTGGGAAAAAAACTCTGTTCTGAGTTTTCGAGATTGTAAGCTTTCGCTTATATGGAGTTGATTATTCATTGTTCACTATTTTAAGCGTTCGATGATATAATATAGACCCATGCACTGTATTTATTTCTGTCTCTCCCCACCCCTTATCTTCATTTATTTATTATTGTTTTTCATTGTTTATGGTTTACTATTAAAATCTGTTGCTACATTAAACTTTATTTTGGGACATGTGTTTTATTATTGTTATTTATTATAATGGTTGCATATTAAAATATCTTGTTGAATTACCTATGTTGTTGGCCTTATGCTGTAACTGTTACTGGCATGCTGACTGCATATACTGACTGTTATGTTATTTATTGTGGTGTTCCATATAATATGCATTGAAATGTGCTTGGGTTATTTACAATGTTCTGGCAAGCTGTTATTGCTAACAAATTATTTTGTTCATAGCTAACTTATGCACATTGCTATACCTCTATTAACACAGCATGACAGGGTAGGCTGTTCCTGTTGATCCAGCTACCCTACCTTAGCAGACCATGGCACTAGGTACCAGTGCATCTGGGACCCAGGCCGGTGGTGCCTCCTCTACTTATCCTGCACCACCTTTAACTGGATCTGCCTCAGAGGATGTAGGAGCAATAGTCACCCAAGATCTACTACCGGCCAAGCAGGATAGTTCATATGAGCTATGAGTGACACCTGCACTGGATTGAGGGTAGACTCGACAACCTGGTGAGGTCTTCTGGCCCTGGCACCCAGCCTCCAGCATAACCACCTTCAGGGCAGTAAAGGATCAGTGTTGACTGCCCATGGGTGGGGATATCAGTCACGCTGCTGCCCTCTGGAGGCACATGCTTCTCAGAATCCACAACACCCTCCTGAACCAATGTGTTTACCCCCCTCATGTGTCACACAATGCCCCTGTCTGCTGTCTTATATGTCTTGTCTATCTGCAATTACATCCTTTCCTACCCAACTGACCTCCTCACATGTAACTAGATCCCCTCTCCAACATTCCAATCTCTCCTTATAAAAAAAAAAAAAAAAAAAAAAAAAAAAAAAAAGGAGCCACCTGTCCCACAAAAAAAAAAATCACAAATTCATAGCTCTTCATTTCACACACCTGTCCACTGGACACAACTAATTTGGTCCGAATTGGCTTGACAACACATTTATGTTGTCCTCATCATGGAAAGCTATGGTTCTTTCCTACATCCTTCCTGCACATCCCTACCTGCCTTTCAGTATGTTTTTCCCCCTGCTTGCCCACATTTCAATACTGTCTTATCACCCCTTTTTTTCTTTTCTTTTTAATTTTTTAGCACAGGGTTGTGCAGAGCAAAGTGAAGCTCAGTGATGCGGTGCAGGACGCAAAACTGCTTAAAAGTGCTTTAATGTGCTTTAATGATCTTATGTGTTTCTCACAGTGTTATGCACATGTACAAAACAATCACCCCTGCCAACTCTCAAACCCAGGCCCCTGCCAACTACTGCCTACTGTGCTAGCCACAAGGTTAAAGAGATCTGGATTGAAACAGGTGTTTCCAGCATACATTTGCCACTGACAGACTGAAAGCAACCTAATGTCAAAAATGGGAGTGTACCTGGGACTCTGATTCAAAAATACAACAGTAGACAGCCAAATAAATAGTAATGGCAGTACGTGAAGCCTGGGATAGCAGGTAAATGTTCCTTTTACCTGCAACATCTTTAAACACACCTGCTAATTCATCCATGGCACAGTACATATGTTCAAATGGGACCCTGCTGCAGAACAACTGTCTTCCACAGCCATGCACATACTGATGGATGCAGACGTGTGTCGCCACTTGTATGTCTGCACTTATATCTGCCAACTACACCTGCTCCAGCACTGTCTCAGTAGCTCAGTCTGTTAAACACCTCCCATACAGAACATTTTGCCACACACAGTCCTGGGTTCAAATCCAGTGTTTTGCACATCAATTACATTGTTGTGAAGACAGCAAGTAATGACTGAGTCTTGCACTTTTAATCCACATATGTTACTGCTACTGAATTATCTGTTACCCATTTTTAAAAGTCAAAGGCTTGCAGGTAGGGACACATTGCACATATTCATATAGCCCAACTTGTTGCCTACTACTCTGTTATTGGCACTGCTGCATAACAGATATATCTTAAGCACATGCCTCAATTGGACTGTAAAGGTTACCCCTAATCTGGCTCTGCTGTAATGACAGGGCTAACACTGCTGCCACAGTTACACATACAACTTGGTGACCTCCAAAGTGTTCACACTCCCCCCTCAGTGTCCTAGTCTGCAGCAGCAGCTGCAGCCTGGAACATGAACAGCCGTATGTTAAGCTAGCTGCTACAACCCCCTAGAACTACAGATCCAGACAAAATCATACATAAGGGGGGACAAAGGTCCAGAGATAGGGACACATTTAACAATTTGCCCCTACCAAGATAGTGAGCTAATAGAATAGGAGCTACCTCATTAGCATTCATATTCTGATGGGTATGATGTGCTCACATATCTCTCTCTCTCTCTCTCCCTCCTTACTGACCTCAACCCACAATGTTTAACAATGAATTGCCAGATGTCACAATGTCATGGTACACTGGTCAAACGTATCAGGCATAACTGTAGATATACCTCACAAATCACAACAGTGGACAGTATTTGTACCTACCTTCTGTGATTCTGTAGTCTCCATACCTCACTAATGTCCATCTCAAAGACTAAGAACAGGGACTAGGCCTACATGATGGCCTTAAATATTGTAATGCGGTCCCAGCTGTTTTTTATGCAATTACTGAGACACAGACTGGTTCACAGGCAATTACATGGTAATGAGCATTACCTACAAGAGGCACGCAACTCCCTATGGGGAACAAGTCTGTATTTTGTTTTGCTTACACAGGCAACAGATTTGCAAGCTATTTGCAGAGGGACGCTTCAAAAAAGGATTACCTCACTCTTCCAGGTATGTAATAGATGTCCTCATATAATGGGATGCAGATGGGAGAATGGAGGTATGGAGAATAGGGAGTACAACAGTAGGCCTGTCATACATCTATGGTATTGACATATTGGTGATACTCTGCTGTCCAACAAATACAGGTATACCTCTCAACTGGCCCTGCTTTGAGTCATATCCCAGCTCTGCCCTTGTTACACCCTCCTACAATGGTCAACTGTTGTAGTAAAGCTAGTGGAATCTATGTTAGACATAGTGACACTAAGTGAGGGTGTAGATTCCTGTAACATCAAATGATGTAATGTAATTCCCATCCTCTCAGTCTGAAATGTCACACATAAATAGTTCTGACATTGTAAAGGTGTCCCTGACTGTTCCTGATGTTCTCTAGCTAGATCACTGTTTTGTTGACAGTCATCCCTCATTGCTTGAGAGCTATGGCTAACATATTTATCAACCCCTTACAGCAGGGATTCAGGTCAGAACCATAATAATGGGGGGAACACAGGCCCAAACTCAGCAACAAAGTAAGATTATGAATAGACTAACAGATATTACTGTATCATAAGTGTTTTCCAAGGGATCTGGCATGTGCCAGCCAGATTCTTTATTGTCTGACAACAACCATCAATGAATACCCAACCATTTGTCAGACATCCACATGTTTGTGCCAAAATGACCACATCTATGAGGCACATATTCACATTTCACAAACATCTGTGTAGTGGAGAGGTATGATGCCAACCGGGAACATATACAACAGCAGGCTTGCATTGCTGTCTGTCGTTGTGGCACACGGGTGTTGCTGGACTGTCCCCATATAGTTGTTGTAATAGCACACAGCTATTTATCTGACATTGGCTGTATGACATTAGTGGGACCTTGCCCATAGGGGACACACCACAGTAGACTGCAGAGATGGTTTTAGAGACATACAGCAGAATCTGTCAAGGCACACAGGGACATACCCAGTATTGCTACTATCTTGGTGATAGCCACACATGTAGTGTATTGATAGACTGTGGTGCTGTGTGAGAGAGCGGTAGATAGTGCCGGCCATATTGGTTGTGCAGGGTCTCTACATAGGGGATGTCCACGTATCTGGTCCTGAATGCACTCCTCTCTTGTTGTTTTTCAGAAATGATGTATCACAGGAGGCATGCACCATTCACAGCTGCAGAGAATGCTGTTATCCTGGATAGCTTCAGACTGCATCATTGCATTCTGCTATCTAGGGGTCACCAAAATTGTGACCAGCATGCTGCACTGTGGAGTGGCCTTTATCAGGATGGTAAACCAAATTGGCCAAGAGGACTGGATCTGTAAGCAGGTCTGACATTTGGGCACAGATATGGTCAATGCTGCACGACAAAGGGCACCTGCTGTGGTCGGGGATTGTGCTGCCACTGCTGGAGGGCCTGCAACAGAACAACCACTCTCAGCCACAGAGGAATTCCTGGCAAACCTAGAATCAAACACCAGATCCCAGGCATCCATCATCCCATACATCCTGGTGGTGGGTGCCACAGCGTCCACATTAGAGGAGCATCCAGGTAAGCTTAATTGTTTACCAGTGTAATGCTGTATCAGTCATTGTGGCAGGATCTGCATATCAGTACATGGGTTTCAGGTCTATCAGCATCGGGGGGTTGTTTTAATGCATAGTTGTGCACACACACTCAGAATATCAGCATGCACTCAGTATCACATTAGCTACTGTACATGTGGCTATACACACATATTATTATCTAACACTGCAACATTTGGTATTGCTGACAATCCCTCTCCCTCATCTTTTCATAGGTCTTTCAGGTGTGGCTGGAGTCTCTGGTCCTATACCTGGTAAGTGTGATGCTGTTGTTTTATGGATTATAAATGCCCGAAGAAGGTTAAGGACTGCCATTTTGCAGATGGCACAACTGGTATGCTTAGCCAGAGTAGAATAGTTGTATGTTCCGTTTTGGAGCAGTTAACTATAGTGCATACAATGGGTAATCATAGCTGTGCATTTGTGCAAACATTAACACATTTGCAGTTATAGTCATGAACAAGTATGCAACCTGCTATACAGGAGGCAATTACTTCAAGATGCCTGCTAACACACTATAGGAAGATGGTACATAGCTGTGGCAGTGGTACTACACCAGGCATATTATTCTCATGATAGGTGTACTGGGTATTATGTGTAGTTCTATCACATACACTGTCATATTGCATACCTCACAGGTGTGTTGTACTGGCAGCATTCAACGTATGTAGCTGAAGTGCATGTTATAAAGGGCTGTCTTGTCTGTGTATGTTATGTGTTTTATGTGTTGTGCATGAGTTCAGTGATGAGGAGATGTGGGACTGGTAATGCAGTTGTAGCTCCTCATCTGTATGACTCTATGTGGATCACCATACATAATAGTACAGGTAATAATGTACTGATTTTGTTGTCCTCCTCACAGATGAATGGGGGGGTGGGGTGGAGTCTGTCCCCCACACATCCTGATGTCAGTGACCCATCAGAATCTGATGATGATGGTGGCCATAGTGAGGCACAGGTGTGGTTGTCAGGATCTGAATCTGTTCCAGAGACTGACATCCCTCTTCTGTCCCAATTGTCCATGCACACAGTCAGTATGCCCACACATACCCAGTTAATAGAGGCAATAGATACTGGATAGTCAGGTGGCGGTGGCATTGAACAGGACAGTGTGATAACTATGGCATCAGTGAGTGTAGTCACTGGCCATAGTGAGAAAGGTGGTGAGATCCCACACAGGCAAGACTGACAAGGGTGTTCAAAGGAAGACTGCTGTCCATCCACCTCCTGTCACAGGTGTCACATCACAGGTCACTCACACCATGTTTTGGGCTGTCATGGAGGCACAGGCATGTACCAAATGCAACAACAGATATATGCTCAGGGTTATGGATGCAGCACAATCATTGGTGATTCCATGGATTGTTTCACTGACGTAGTGTAAAGACAGTGGGCCGAGACAGTGCCTGTCTTTGCCTGCACATTTTCTGTGCTAGAACATCTGGTTGGAGTAAAGCATTGGGCATGTGGACGTAGGTCAGAAACACCATCTGCTGAGAGTCCACATGGCTGTGCACAGTCAGAGTCCCATAGTGGCAGTACCTCCAACACTACAGAGGGAAGTGTGCTGTTTGCACCACGACATGGCAAGCCATGGGCACGTGGTCTTGGGTGGTCCTGTGGGGAACATGGGCCTAGCAGACCACAGTCATGATCAGCTACTAGCATCACATCTGACCTTGGGCATGGTGCTGCCACTACCACTCCTGACAGAGCAAGTTCCCATGTTTGTGGCCGGAGATGTTGAACTTTCCACTCTCCTTTGCACGGTCCACAGCTGTCCAACATACACATGTGTAGGTCTAGCACTGGGCTTGATTGTGTACATTCACACCCTCAAACATCACTGTCATATGCAGGTCACCAACAAACACATACAGCACCTCTCCATGGCCCATATAACCAGAACCCCTTCTTGACTCACACACATGATGTCAACTGTATGGCACAGCCTAGCCCTCTGGCACCCCCATATCTATCTAGTACTACACACTACAGCTTGCAGTTCTTATCACATGCACCATGGAGATTACTTGAAATTGCACCCAGTGCTGTTAAGGTAGATGTAATCAGCAGGCTTTGTAAAGTAGGCCAGTGTAAAGGCCATCAGGTAGTCGCAGGGTCTTAAAATCTATAACCATTATACAGCGATAGGCATGTCTATACTGCTGCGAAGGGAGATAATCACACACACACACACACACACACACACACACACACACACACACACACACACCCAACACACACACACACACACACACACACACACACACACACACACACACACACACACACACACACACACACACACACACACACAGAGCTTTCTGTTGTGAGATTAGAACCCCTGGCTATCTAGTATTACACATTATGGCTTACAATACTTTTCACATGCACCATGCTGTTTATCTGATGCTACACTCTCAGCCAATGCTCTTAAGGTGGATGACATCAGCAGGCCTTATAACAGAGGCCAATGTTGAGGTCAGCAGCTAGTCAGTGGGCATAAAAATGCATAGCCATTACACAGAGATAGCCCATAGGGGCTTGTCTGAAATGTTGCATGGGGGATATATTCACACACAAACATGCACACACGCACACACACACACACACACACACACACACACACACACACACACACACACACACACACACACACACATACACACACATACACACACACACACACACACACACACACACACACACACACACACACACACACACAGAGTTGGATGATGTGAGATTAGATCTCCTATCTATCTCATATTACACACTATAGCTTACAGTACTTATAGGTTCATAGGCTAGTACTAGGCTAACTGCCCTTGCGAGCCATTTTAAGCCTAGCCAGTTATCCCCTGTGAGATTCAAACCCTGTACCTTGTGTTTGTAAGGCAAACACCTTAACCATTAGGCCACCCTCTCAACCCTGCATGCACCACAGAGTTTATCTGTGCTATATAGTCAGCCAATGCTTTTAAGGTGGATGACATTTGCAGGCCTTGTACAGGAGGGAATTTAGAGGCCATCAGCCAGTCACAGGGCCACAAAATGCATACCATTGCACAAGACAGCCCATATGAGCATGTCCAGAGTGCTGTGAGGGGATATTTTTATTAACACACAGTTGGAGGATGTGAGAGTAGAACTCCTACCTAACTAGTATTACACACTACAGCTCAAAGTACATATCGCATGTGTCACAGGTTATGTCTAGTGTGTAGGTTGATGCAGGCACAGTACTTGTGGAGTATGCAAAGTGGCCTTGTGTTAGACAGCATGTGCAGCCTGCAGAGTGATACTGGTTGGTACTCTTATTGTATCTAGTGTCCTAGGGGTGGGATACCTGGTAATATCCCTGCTATGTGTGTACACTTACCAGTCTGACCATATGTGGCTGTTTGCAGTTTGATAGCCAAACATGTGGCCAAGGATAATATAGGCTGTCCAAGGAATGTGTTGCACCCATTGTACATTATACCAACTGTGTACCTATGTCTGTCTGCAGGGTGACAGTCCACAGACTTAGGGGTTTGTGGGTGAGTGGATTATGTACTGTTGTAGCCTTGGTCTGGTGCCATTGGACAGTTGTGATGTGTATGTGCAGCTAACCCCAGCATTCAGGGGTATGTGGGAACATTTGTACATCCTGGGCTATATCTATATCAGTGTGTATAACAGGGTTGTCTTCTTAAATGTAGTTGTGTGTCTCAGTAATGCAAATGTGTTCTGTAGAAATATGTGGGGAGTCTATGTATTATTGTACTTTATATAGCTATACATACATCTTGTTATTATATATATATATATATATATATATATGTATATATATATATATATATATATATATATATATATATATATATATATATATATATATCTATCTATATATATATATATATATATATATATATATATATATGTGTGTGTGTGTGTGTGTGTGTGTGTGTGTGTGTGTGTGTGTGTGTGTGTGTGTGTGTGCCACATATTGATAGAGACACTAATCAAAAGTGAGGGGATAGGGAGAGACAGATATGTATAAGTAGGTGTCTGTCTGTACAGACATATTTCCACATTGCAGGTCTTTGGGTGGTAGACACAGCAACAGAACTGGGCTAAAGTTAGCTATGTGTAGCAGTATGCCGAGTATGATTGTCAGTACTTACAAGGTGACTCCAGGCCAGAGCTACCTGTACTCCAGTCCGGGATTATGTGTACTGCAGGCCATTGGCTGCTGCACCTGTTACCACAGTACTGCAGTTGCCTAATATTGTCCAAGGCATTCCCCGGCTGTTTGCTGACTTTAATATGTGACTCAAACTTCAGAACTGCAGAGAGCTTCACAGACTGTCCAGACTCTTGCCATATATTTTTGGCCCGTTTTACATAACCATTGTTGTTTAATAGTATCAAATCAGTGAAGATTTAAGTAAATTAATAATGACAGATGTTTGAGTTTCAGACTCCATGCACAGCAGGAAAGTCATGTGAATGCAGGACCTGTTATTCTATCTACATTCTACGTTTGTGGGAGCAATCATTTTAAACCTGTCCCAAGTTGTGGGCCTCGGTCCCACTTTTATTCACTTTATTTAGCCAGATTTCCTGCTCTAAGATGTTGAGAGGTATTATGTGACTGGGGTACACCATGAAACACCACACACAGAGTGACAGTCTGCATACCTCTCCCTATACATGTTTTTGCAAAATGTCCAGCATTTCACCCCATATCTCTGAAGTGTTCCTCATACATTTGCGGTTTCCCAGTGCTATACAGCAGATTGGTCGCTGACTTGTTGTACCTCCTGACACATTAAACTGTTGGCCTTTACATGCTGCAGCTGACCTGTTGCAGCCTGCTGTTAAACTAGCCACCTGCTAGGTTACTCAGATTGTGTATAATGTCTGTCTGTAGGTATGGCCCTTTGTGCCCCCATTCACCCTGGCTTTGTCCAGCTTTCTTGCAGTAACAGATTGAGGGATTATGACAGTTTGTGGGACTACTTCCACATGAGTACCTCACATGCAAAAGATGCTGGATGCTACCAGATTTGAACCATCAGCACCATCACACATGCTACTCTCCCTGGCCGACTAAGCCACACTGGCAGCCAGACAGAGAGGTTTCCTTCCTCACACTATCAACAAGCTAGGGGAGTTTTCTGCTCTGCTGGTATATCATTGCAGACTAACTGTTACAGCAGTTGTATGGCAACACTGATATGTTTGGGGGTAAGGGATGACCAGCCTATGCTCTGCTAGCATAGACAGTCATGTGACTGTCATGTGACTCCACTGTTTGGCATCTCCCTGGACTACTGTTGTAGAGTTTCCAGCCATGTGGCCTAGTGGGTATTAAGGGGCACATACTAGTGAACAGAGTACCTGTTGTCCCAAGTGGCTATTAGATCTGTACACGTAGCCCAGTAGCCCACTATAGATCTCTGCAAATAACCAGCAGTGCACTATGTATAGCCCACTATATTCCCTTGCATACATGTGGCAGGTCCATACATATGCTACCATATTGCAGTACCCCTTACAAGTGGTGTACAGGAGAGTGGCTTACCTTGTGAATGCAGCAGTTGACAGATCTGTAGTTCTGGGGTGACTCTGTCTGATTCAGGCAGTCCACAGCCAATATATAGTGAGGTACAGTTTGTGTGGCCTGGCTGGCATCCTTTTTACTGAAAAGTATGTAAGTCAGGGTACAGTGTCAGTCCCTAGGACTCTAGGTTATCAGTGCATGCACTATGCTTTGTCTCTTGGCCAAGGCAGGGCATATTGGGCACATCCATGCCTGCCTACAGGGACAGCCTCAGGGGGTTTCTCCTCTGAGTCCCCCTGTGGGTGTGGCTGTGGTGACCAAGGAACTGGTGGGGGGCTGTGCATCTCTTCCCTTTGCTGATCCTGCTGCAGCTGTTTCCACAGAACCATACAGTGTAGCATGGCACATACTGTGAACATCTGTGCATATGTGGCTGGAGAGTACTGCAAGACTCCACCAGATGTATTCAGGCACTGGAACTGTGACTTCAACAAACCAAACACATGCTCTATGATGTTTCTGGTTTGTGCGTTTGCCTCATTATGGTGTTCTTCGGTGGGTGGGTGTGCATTTCTTCTGGGTGTCATCATCTAAGGTTCCAGTGTGTAGCCAGCATCCCCAAGTAAATGGCCATGTGGAATTATCTTCCCTAGCAAGCATCTGGTACAGCTGTAATGTGTGCCAGATATGGTAGTCGTGATAACTACCAGGGCAGTGTCAGCACACACATTTATGATAATGCCCTGGGCATTGCACACAACCTGGCAGTTGATGGACTGGTACCCCTTGTGGTTGACATAGATTCTAACCTCTTCACTGGGTGGTGCCTCGATGTGTACATGAGTGCAGTTTATGACACCCAGTACCTCAGGGTAGTGTGCTACATGGCAAAAGAGTTGCATACTGCTGGCCTTTTCCTTTAGGTGTGAGGAAGATAAATGTGCTCATGGCATGTGGTAGCATGGCTTCCAGGAACTGGAGGAGTATCCTGAAAGCAGATGCCTGTGAGACCCCTATCATGTCCACAGTTGGTTTTTGGAAAGTACCTGTAGCTAGTATCCTAAGGGCTATACATACCTTTGTTTCCACTGGGATGGGTTCCTCTCTGTTGGCTCTGGGTCTGAGTTGAGGGCGGCAGAGCTCATTGAGTTGTTGTAGTATGTCCCCATCCACCCTATAGCATTCTACAGTTTCCAGCTCATGTAGCTCCAGGTAGGTTACCCTGGGCCTGAACACTCTTTTCCTTCTCAGTCTAGGCCTATGGTCAGCATCATCAGCAGCTGCATTGACCTCAGCATCTAACACATACATATGTAGCAGGCCTGCAGCAACACCTAGCATTCTGCAGGTTAAAAATCTCAAGTCTGTACTCCAATGGTACAGAGTATGGGGAATAATCAGATTGTAGAGTGTATGCATACTTTATAGTGCTCTGCTGTATGTGTACTCTGTGAGTTGGCTTAGTTATGATGCATTCCACCTGCCAAGTACATCATTAAGGAGTTTAATGGTCCTAGTTTAAGTGAATTTGGACTCATCACTACTTAATATCTCATTGGCTTTGTTGAGCAGTTTTTTTTGTTTTTGTTTTGACAGCCTTCCTTGCTAAGCATTGCGGTACACCACGCAAACCCATGTCACAAAGATAAACAAAGTTTAGCAGTGAGCAGACATGCCCCCCCATGGCAGGTCACACTGTGCAAACATGCTCAAACCCACTGAAACATGTGCCCCTAAGGTAAACAAACCTTAGCAGTCTCCCGACATACCCCTCTGCTGAACAGAGCAGCTCATCGCACAAACAAGCACTGCTGAGTTCTAATGAGCTTAAAAGTTTTCGGACACACCCCCTTTTGATGTCAGCTACCTCTTCTGTGGACACCAACATGGTTCTGTGCCTACACGGATGGGATCTACGGGCACAGATACCCATTCGTGCTATTCAGTAACCCCAGCTCATTTGAATACAGATCTGTGCACAATACCTGGTAACTAGACGGATTCAGGCCCTGCCGCATTAGCAACCACAGCAGTCCTACATTGTACATACTCCACACATGGTTTTCTAATGCATTACTGTTTCATACTCACAAATTCTGTTTTTTACATATTTTTTTTTCCAAAATGGCTTGTTTGCTCAATGCGGCGCCCCACACAAACATATCTAGGGTATTAAAAAATTATTTTAGATTATTTTCCATATGGTTTTGGACACACAGTGGTTACTTTTGCACATATCTGTGTCCTCTATACTATTTCTGTCATTGTAACTACACTTTTACAGCCCCTGGTGTCATCTTTTTCTTCCTGCACCTGGAATTTTTCTGTGTACATTACGGACACCAACATGGGTTCTGCACAACTGCCTATCTGCTTGCTGGATAACTCTACCTGCCTCATTTGCATGCACTGCATTTGCTTATGAGGTGATTTGCATGTCATGGACACTTCTGTGTTTGCACACTCTTGCAAGCCCCTCTGCTCCCTTTATTGGATCGCACATCTGCTTACTTCCATGTAAGCACCATACCACTATGCCTACATGGCAAATAAGTCCATGTAGGCTTTATTAAATTCCTCACATAATGTTTTGAGTTTAAAGACATCTGTACTTGACAGTTTTGATATAATGTTTCTGGACATTCCATGACTGAGAATTTACAGGTACTTAATATTTCTAGTCAGACATCTGAACTTGTTTTTTGTTATTGAAAAAAAAAAGGTTTATCATTTGTTCCTACTAATTTTCAAGCTTGAGATAATATTTTTATTAATTTGTTGAAATTATGCAGGAAAGTACATTTGAAGGAGTGTTATTCTAATACACAAGCTGATTCCATTCTTAGTGAAGGCAAGCTTTTCAGCTTTAATACAGGTTGTAAAGATTCAGATGACTGTGGTCTTTGACTTGTCAGTTTAATCAGTTGATAGTGATTTTATCTGAGGAATGCCATGTTTCTTTATTAGTAGAGATTATAATCACTTCCAATAGATACTGTAAGCTTGGAAACAAAAGTTATTTTCTCTTTGCCAGAATTAATGCAACCATAAATGAGTTTGAAGAAGTTTCTGAACCTGAATTCTGGTTTAGTTTTATTCAACACATTAGGTCCAACAAGGATCATAACATAACAAAAGGTGAATGTAATGATTTACAATGGCTCAAGTCTATGAAACATAGGTTGGTTGTTTGTAAAGCTGACAAGGAGGGTAATATAGTGGTGATAGACAGCACCGAATAAGTTAGCATGTGCAATACTTTATTATAGAATCTAAACTGATTAATATTCAAAATTGTGCTTGCTGATTGGAGAACTCAATGAGCATGCCCATGATAAATCTAGCATTACTGACAGAAACACATACAGCATTTCTAAAAATGTACACATATTAACATAAGCAGATAGCACATTTACTATCCCTCACATAAAATGCTACAATTTCATATTTTTTTTCTTATTCCAGCCAAAATAAAGCAACTACATTACACTAGTGCTGGACTTGAAGAATCCAGCAAATAAACTTAAACTGCAGCCTCAAAGGGAATTATAACTCACAGCAAACACAGAAAAAAATCACCCAGTGGCAAGCTGATAGTAAAGTTTGGCTCTGTAAGCACAAACATGAATAAAAATGAAACAGCAGACCATGCAATACTTTAGAAAAACAATGTATACTTGACAAACAAATGCATTTTCGCATAAAGCTTCAGGTTGTAAAATCAAACACACAGACACAGCACTCAGACTTGTAAAGAAGGCTTGCTTGGACATGCAATTACACTTTAGAATGCATGGAAATTTAAGTATAAGATAGTTCATTCAACAAAGTTTAATTTTAAAAAGATACAGCACAAAATATATAGTCAAAAACTTCAACAAACGCACCAAAAAACATACAGAATACTATGACCATAAAAGACAGTCCCTTGGCGATTCATGTTTGCCAGACCAACAGATCCATTATATCCTGTAGAAATCTTCAAGAAATATCTATAAAATCTGACAGCCAACACAACACCACTATTTCTGCACCTATAGAAACATCCACAACACATACTAGACAAAATGGAAACAGTACACGACACAACCAATAGGAATCAATTGACACTCAAAAATGCTACCAGAGATATGCAAAGAAGCAAACCTGCCAAAAGCATGCACAAACCACAGTTTATGACCAACTGCAGTAACCATATTATCATAATCTGGAATGGAAGCAACAGATATAATGAGCATAACAGGACATAAAAGTGAAACATCACTACTGGCCTCTTACCAGTCATCAGTAAATTACTACAAAATATGGGGAAAGATAATATCAGGCACACACCAAGAAAACACTGAAAATCCAGCAAATCAACATACTACAAATGATTAAACAGAAGTCATACTCAGAAACAGAAGAATGTTCAAAAATATGAGAGGTGAGAAATACAAGCTTTTCATCAAACGAGAAGAAAAAAAGCTTTTTATTTAAATTCTGCTTAAATATTTTAAGTTGCACTTACAGTGATCTGTTTGTGCTCGTCTACTTCTTGTCCATTTATCTGTTTGCATGTTTGTATTTCTTTATTTTTTGTTTGTTCTACAACCTTAGTCTTCTAGCTTCATTTGTAGTTGTATGAAGATTGTGGATTACTGCAATATTTTAGCATTGTTTAGCCATTACACTACACTTCTATTTCAATAAGTAGAATTACATGTAAAAGGTAGCCTTTTTATGTTTTGAACCCAGTATGGAAAATATTGTAGTTTCTTTCACAGTTGTGGTGGGACTGGGATCTGCTGTCAGATCTGAACATTTTTTCATATTTATTATATCATTATTGGTAAATTTCTGTATGGTGTGGTTCCTAAGTCTGTGGAATATTTACATTAGTGCTGTTATTATGAATTCTACTCCATGATTTGTGCTTCAGTACGTTTTATAGCTGTATATACATGTGTAAAGTTGTATTCCACTAATCTGGTGCTTTAATCTGTGATGAGACTGCATTAGTGGCAGTATTGTGAATTCTGCTCTAGGATTTGTGCTTCAGTAATTTTATAGCTATATATACCTGCTTTAAAGTTGCATTACAGTGCCTTTCTGTTTACCTTGCTAGTATTTTTCCCGTGTCCTTTGAGTCTACCTCCCTCTACTGAGTCATTAAGCTAATGGTTTCTGAAGTTCTAACCACAGGACTTGAGCTCCAGTACTGCCTTTAATCAATTGCCCCCTATCTTTTGCAATTCTACTATATTCAGTGCAGAGCTACATCAACCCAGGTTCTTTTGTTCAGAACACCCCTAAGGGTTCAACCAGTAGTCAGGGATCTGGAAACACATGTAGACAATAATCTGGCCTTTGACCAACATATAGCCAACATAGTAAAAACATCATTCTATGTCACCTAATGTATAAGTAAGGGCATGGCATCCAGGCCCAAGGAAGTTATAGTGCCACTTTATTGGCCCTTTTCAGACTTCTCATTGAGTATAATGCTCCTTCTACGTGTACCTGACCAAACTTATGCAACAGTTGGAACACCCACAAAGGTTCCTTACAAGCAGAATCCAGGATATAAACACGTTGTCCTATACAGACTGCTTTAAAGCACTCTCTCTACAATCTGTCTCCTATAGGTTGCTGAGATGCGATCTATGCCTGCCATACAAGGCATCCTCATATCCAGCTCTGATGGACATTTTGCACATCTATAAAATGAACAGCATCAGAACCACTAAAGCCAAGAGTTTAAATTTTGCTTTGTACATAAATAAGGCATTTTGGTGAAACAAGTATGTGTCTCAAAGATGTTCCATGCTCAGGAACAGGCTCCTCATCCATGTGAAGCAAAGTCTATCCCTAACCCTATTTAACCATAGCCTTGACCAATGGATGGGAAATTGAGAATTCACCCCACGTCTGGATCCCATGTCTCTGATAGACAGAGGCAAACAGAAATGACCTAATTAACATACCTCCCTACATAACCTGGGTATCTTTGGCTATGATTATATGTTTTTATACATACACATGACACATTGGCACTACTAAACCTACTTCAAATTACTTTGGTTAAGGTCCACTTGCATTTTATATTTGGTCATTATTACATTTTTTATGTAGTTTATAAGTTTGCTGGTAAGTGGTTTGTTATGAAGAAGAAAGGCACTGCTATGGGTGTCCCATTTGCTCTGGCCTACCCAAATATATTTTCATTTCCAAAACTGAAGAAAAACAAACTGTCAAAAAACAAACCAAAAGGTTCCGAACCAGCAGGTGTAAAACTCCAAAGGTTTATTAGGAAATGTAAAGTAAAGCGCTTTTCGTCTCCCTTAGTAGGAAGACTTCTTCAGACAAAGGAAAAAATCATCAAGCACAATTTAAAACCCAAAAAAAGGGGCATGTGTTACAAAATTACAAACAGCTGACTTAATCGAGCCCACTGACATACCTTCACATTTAAAGTTGTATTACATTAAAAGCATAAATAAATGTCCACTTAGTGTAGACAGGGTGTCAAACATAAAAAAGTTTTCAAAAAAGAAACATGAACTTGATAAAAGTAACCAAGAATGTCTTAGTGAAGATTCATGAACCTAATCAAGTGTAAATACTGTTTGTTTCCCTTAAAATACATTTTAGCAAACAACTTTTCATAGGGTAAAACAAAACTCATACAGAACTTGTGATTAAAAAGAAAATAAAATGAAGTAATGCTTGCAACTAAGTATATACAAATATAATATCCATTCCTTAACAGAAAAGGTAGTAAGGAGTACACATCTCTAATGCATAATGAAGAATCAAAAATACATGAATAAATAAACAGTGCAACTCAACTAGGAGTCTGCAAAAAGCGGAATTTCAAAGGCGTTTCTAATAAAATAAATGCTATTTCTAATGTTAAATAACCAAATATGTTTATTTCTGTGTTAAAAATCTAACACAGAAATTGCTTGTCATTTCAACGCCAACAGAATGCAACAACAGTATATGAAAAAGAATTTTTTTTTTTTTTTTTTTTTTTTTTTAAATGTTCCTTGAGCAATGGGTAAAGCACCAAGCTGCGATGAGAACACTTTCTAAGCTTTAGTATGCACAGTTGTAGCGGCCAAAACAAGTCAAAATGCAACTGTTTCACAAAAATATGGCAAGGCATTGCATGGAAGACACTTCTAAATCAAAACAAACAAACCGCTGGATTCACAAGACGGTACTTCATTCAAGAACCATGCAGGTACTAAGCATGCGAAAAAGGCGGATAGCAAACAAATGAAAAATCAGTTCCCAATCATGCCCATGAATGCGACACATTGCTCTGCAAATGAGTTTGTACTGTGTGCGAAAAAGGTAATAAAATAAATTAGCAGAAGACAAAAGAAAGAAAGAAACACAACGCCTAAATAAATCCACAACTGTTGGTGTTCAATGACATTGACAATAGGTAAACTTAGTACTTCAAAATACCGTGGGTCTAAACAATAAGATCTCATTGTTACTGACGCAAAAAGGTGTATGTGTCTAGAAGTAAGCAAAAATCAAGTCAGACCACAATGCAGAACCTGACAAAAATAAAACATACAAATCCTGAACGAAACTATGCAAAATGAAAATAAAAATAAAAATAAAATAAATTAAAGTAAGGTATGAGTCAAAGTACAGCGAAGCGCTGCAGAGGTCAGAAAACCAATGTTTCTCAAGTTAAACATTTGTGAATTAAGGTTTAAAAACCAGACTTGAGGTTTAAGTAATGATGAAATAAGTCTTATCTTAGCAGGTTTCTTAACTTTAAAACACAAGTCAAAGAGGTAACTTCGTTCAACCCTGGTGACGTGTAAGAGTTCATTTTAAGTTGCCAAATGAGTTCCTTTTTTTCTAATAACAATTGTTGGGGTCCTCCTCTTTCATCTGTAAGTATCTGGTCTATAACTTTAAAAAGGAAAGCGTGAGAAGGGTTGTTATTACAATGTCTTGCAAGGGCATTAGTGTTGCTCTTCTTCCTAATGTGGTACGTATGTTCATAAATTCTCTCTTTAAGTTTTCTGTCAGTCTTTCCTATATAAAAGGCAGGGCATGACTGGCACACAGCTAAATACACCACTGATTTTGAGTTAGAATTGTAACGACCCTTTGCTTTAAACAGACGTTGCTTCACTATACATGTGGACCCTGTAGGTATAAATTTACAATAGTTACATGTCTCACATTTGTATGTGCCTTCAGTTCTAGTATGCTTTATTGAAGGTCTTTCCATAATGTTTTTGAGGTTTCTGCCCTTTCTAAAAATGATAACAGGTTTGTCCCCTATTTTCTCCGTGAGTTCTTTTTCAAAAGATAACAACTGCCAATTCTTTCTAAGTACATTGCTAATATATTTAGCTTCTAATGAAAAAGAAGTAATGAAACTTTTTTTATTGTACTTCTCTTGGGAAAAAATGGTTTGACCCATGCTAGAAGACTGGACACCAAGAATCTGTAATGTGACTTCATCTGGCTCAGCCAGGTTCACGTTGGTTTGTTTCAAAGTCAGAATGGGATTGAAAGAACCCAAACCCCTTTTCCTACAAACTTCGCCTATTGTGTCATCCACCAGTGATTCAGGGTACCCACGACTCATAAACATGCATTTCAACAAGATACATTCCTCGTTGAAGGCGGAGTCTTCAGTAGTCATTCGTGCCGCTCTAACTAGTTAGCCCTTTAAAACTGATTTTTTCTGGTGTAGCGGGTGGGAACTAGAAAAATGCAACATAGTGTTAGAGTGAGTGGGTTTCCTGTAAGTTTTAGCAACATAACCCCTGTGGATGTCATCTCTCTTCAATTCAACATCCAAATAGTTAATGGTGTCTTCACCAAAGGTAAATGTGAATTTCAAAAATGGAGTGCTGTTATTTAAAACCTCAACAAAGTTGCTTGCATCCCCTACGTTACCTTGAAACATAATGAAAATGTCGTCCAAAAACCTGTTGTATAGTTTGACTTTCTGAAAATTGTTGTCCTTAAATACATAGTCGTGTTCCCACTGGGCCAGTACTAAATTGGCTTAGCTAGCTCCACAAGGGGAACCCATAGCTACTCCAATTATTTGTTTATGTATGCCCCCATTAAATCCAACATAGTTATTGTTCAGGATCACGTCTAATAGTTCTTGAATTAGACGGATCTCATCACTCTCCGCTCCATGTGCTATTAGGTTTCTGGTGACATATTCAATCCATATGTTGTGGGGTATGGAGAAGTAAAGGTCGACTACATCTATTGTAAGAAAATGAATGTTGTCACAGTATTCAAATTTGTCTACATTTTCTAAAAAAGCCCAGGAGTCCTTAACTATTTGTAACTCTTGGGACACATACTTCTTTAATAACTCATCAACGAACTTGGCACAAGCATAAGTAATAGAAGACCTAGCATTGACTAAAGCCCTCATAGGGGGGTTTTGAAGGTTTTTATGAATCTTGGGTAAACCAAATAAGTTAGGTGTTTTTGGGTTAGGAACCACTATATAGTTGTAAATATCATTGCTGATCATGCCTTCAATCAATAAGTCCCTAAAGAAGGAAAAGATTTTTTTATATGCAATATTCATTTCATTGATACTTGATCTAACATAGGTGTTACTGTTAAAAATGTCCAATATTTTCTTATCATATTCCTCTTTGTCCATGATCACCAAGCCACCTCCTTTGTCTGGTTTCAAAATTCTGACCGGTAAAGTTCTGACTAGGTTCAAGGCTTCTACTTCATTGTCTGAAACATTCCTAATGGTATTCCTCTTTCTAGTCGTGTAGAGAGCCCTGAAATCGGCCTCACACATGTGTTCAAACAAAGATAAAGGGGGCAAATTGGTGGGTTGTAAGTACTAGATACCCTCAAAGGGTCTTCTACAAAAGGCTTGTCTCTGAAAATCTAGGACAGGTTAAGTTTTCGGATGTATAACTTCAAGTCAATTAAAGTCGCTGGTAGGTCAAAGTGCTCATCAGGTACAAAGGTCAGTCCTTTTCTAAAAAGGTTACAAAGTTCATGTCTAATGTTAAAATTAGAGTAATTGTACACTTTGAAGTCTCCAGTGTTGTTTGATAAAATGACGGGTGCTGAAGTTATCTGTTGTAATTGATGTTCTCTTTCCTGCCCCTCATATTGTATCTCCGTTGATGGTTCTGGCCCCTGTTGGAAAAAGAATCATTTCTGTCATTTGTGTTAAAATGGTTGTTATTAGCCAAATTGTTGGCTGGGCGCAAGTCAGGGTCATCATTTCTCCAATTTCCCTCAAATGCATCTAATTCTCCAACATCTGTTCCTACTCGCATTGCAGGCTCAGAGTCTTTACTACCATAAGGACACACAAAGTTATTGCGTTGGGTTTGATGACCAAAAATGCCTTTACCCTGGGAGGGAGGTGGTTTAGGGTAAGCAGATCTATTTTTGTAGTCATTAATGTCCCTTCTTAGTTTCTTTAATTTCGCCTCAGAGTTCTTGACTAATTGTTGGTCAATAGATGAAAACACTCTCTTGTAATCGTAATGGTATCTCATAAAGTCTGGGTGTGTATTTATGTCATTATTCAACCCAGTGACCTCATTTGTCAATTTTTCTATGGATATGGCATAATGCTTACACATCATGTCCATAAGTTCGGTACCATGTCTGTCAAATAAAGAAAGAAGTTCATTGTAAAATTCTGTTCCAGCTTCCAAACCTGATGGGTACTGCCATTATCGTAAACCTTTTGGTACTACTCCCTGTTTCTTACATTCTGCAAAGTAGCTCACTTCCAGTTGTAGTTTTTTAAGTTTCAACATTTTCTTGTCAACTTCCTTTAATTTAAAAGGTAAGGACTCACCTCCTCCAGCCGAGCCTCTACCAACCCTTTCGTTGTGGTTGGAACCAAAAACTGATTGTAACTTTAACCATTCAGTCATGTTAGGAAGCCCTATAAGCCCCGAGGAGGCTTCATTTGTAGAATTAAAAAAAGTGGAAACTTCACCACTAGTTTCATTCTGTCGTGGGTTTAGTACACCAGTGTGGTTCACTCCTTCATTAGTAGCTCCGTTTCCAGAACAATTACAGGTAGTCGAACACCCTTGTAGTTGAGTGCTGGGAGCACAGTTAGCCATGATTTTAGGTCTCACTGAGGTGTTTGTTTGTGACAAGTTATCCACCCTTGTAGAAAGATTTTCAAGTTTTTCA
Source organism: Protopterus annectens (assembly GCF_019279795.1). Classification (NCBI taxonomy): domain Eukaryota; kingdom Metazoa; phylum Chordata; order Ceratodontiformes; family Protopteridae; genus Protopterus; species Protopterus annectens. The sequence continues at coordinate 745,787,126 of NC_056749.1, read as the reverse complement.
TTCATAAGCTGGATTAATTGGGTTAAGTTCATCATTTCATTCGATCCAGAGTCAGGCAGCAAAGAAGGTTGAGTGATAATATCTCCAGAGCAACCCAAGCTGGGTTCGGTAGCCGTGAGAACAACTAACAATTCCAAAACTGAAGAAAAACAAACTGTCAAAAAACAAACCAAAAGGTTCCGAACCAGCAGGTGTAAAACTCCAAAGGTTTATTAGGAAATGTAAAAGTAAAGCGCTTTTCGTCTCCCTTAGTAGGAAGACTTCTTCAGACAAAGGAAAAAATCATCAAACACAATTTAAAAATCCAAAAAAAGGGGTGTGTGTTACAAAATTACAAACAGCTGCCTTAATTGAACCCACTGACATACCTTCACATTTAAAGTTGTATTACATTAAAAGCATAAATAAATGTCCACTTAGTGTAGACAGGGTGTCAAACATAAAAAAGTTTTCAAAAAAGAAACATGAACTTGATAAAAGTAACCAAGAATTTCTTTGTGAAGATTCATGAACCTAATCAAGTGTAAATACTATTTGTTTCCCTTAAAATACATTTTAGCAAACAACTTTTCATAGGGTAAAACAAAACTCATACAGAATCTTGTGATTAAAAAGAAAATAAAATGAAGTAATGCTTGCAACTAAGTATATACAAATATAATATCCATTCCTTAACAGAAAAGGTAGTAAGGAGTACACATCTCTAATGCATAATGAAGAATCAATAATACATGAATAAATAAACAGTGCAACTCAACTAGGAGTCTGCAAAAAGTGGAATTTCAAAGGCGTTTCTAATAAAAGAAATGCTATTTCTAATGTTAAATAACCGAATATGTTTATTTCTGTGTTAAAAATCTAACACAGAAATTGCTTGCCATTTCAACGCCAACATAATGCAACAACAGTATATGAAAAATATATATATTTTTTTTTTACTCTAATTTTAACATTAGACATGAACTTTGTAACCTTTTTAGCAAAGGACTGACCTTTGTACTTGATGAGCACTTTGACCTACCAGCGACTTTGATTGACTTGAAGTTATACATCCGAAAACTTAACCTGTCCTTGATTTTCGGAGACAAGCCTTTTGTAGAAGACCCTTTGAGGGTATCTAGTACTTACAACCCACCAATTTGCCCCCCTTTATCTTTGTTTGAACACATGTGTGAGGCCGATTTCAGGGCTCTCTACATGACTAGAAAGAGGAATACCATTAGGAATGTTTCAGACAATGAAGTAGAAGCCTTGAACCTAGTCAGAACTTTACCGGTCAGAGTTTTGAAACCAGACAAAGGAGGTGGCTTGGTGATCATGGACAAAGAGGAATATGATAAGAAAATATTGGACATTTTTAACAGTAACACCTATGTTAGATCAAGTATCAACAAAATGAATATTGCATATAAAAAAATCTTTTTCTTCTTTAAGGACTTATTGATTGAAGGCATGATCAGCATTGATATTTACAACTATATAGTGGTTCCTAACCCAAAAACACCTAACTTATTTGGTTTACCCAAGATTCATAAAAACCTTCAAAACCCCCCTATGAGGGCTTTAGTCAATGCTAGGTCTTCTATTACTTATGCTTGTGCCAAGTTCGGTGATGAGTTATTAAAGAAGTATGTGTCCCAAGAGTTACAAATAGTTAAGGACTCCTGGGCTTTTTTAGAAAATGTAGACAAATTTGAATACTGTGACAACATTCATTTTCTTACAATAGATGTAGTCGACCTTTACTTCTCCATACCCTATGACATAGGGATTGAATATGCCACCAGAAACCTAATAGCACATGGAGCGGAGAGTGATGAGATCCGTCTAATTCAAGAACTATTAGACGTGATCCTGAACAATAACTATGTTGGATTTAATGGGGGCATACATAAACAAATAATTGGAGTAGCTATGGGTTCCCCTTGTGGAGCTAGCTACGCCAATTTAGTACTGGCCCAGTGGGAACACGACTATGTATTTAAGGACAACAATTTTCAGAAAGTCAAACTATACAACAGGTTTTTGGACAACATTTTCATTATGTTTCAAGGTAACGTAGGGGATGCAAGCAACTTTGTTGAGGTTTTAAATAACAGCACTCCATTTTTGAAATTCACATTTACCTTTGGTGAAGACACCATTAACTATTTGGATGTTGAATTGAAGAGAGACGACATCCATAGGGGTTATGTTGCTAAAACTTACAGGAAACCCACTCACTCTAACACTATGTTACATTTTTCTAGTTGCCACCCGCTACACCAGAAAAAATCGGTTTTAAAGGGCCAACTAGTTAGAGCGGCAAGAATGACTACTAAAGACTCCGCCTTCAACGAGGAATGTACCATGTTGAAATGCATGTTTATGAGTCGTGGGTACCCTGAATCACTGGTGGATGACACAATAGGAGAAGTTTGTAGGAAAAAGGGTTTGGGTTCTTTCAATCCCATTCTGACTTTGAAACAAACCAACGTGAACCTGGCTGAGCCAGATGAAGTCACATTACAGATTCTTGGTGTCCAGTCTTCTAGCATGGGTCAAACCATTTTTTCCCAAGAGAAGTACAATAAAAAAAGTTTCATTACTTCTTTTTCATTAGAAGCTAAATATAGTAGCAATGTACTTAGAAAGAATTGGCAGTTGTTATCTTTTGAAAAAGAACTCATGGAGAAAATAGGGGACAAACCTGTTATCATTTTTAGAAAGGGCAGAAACCTCAAAAACATTATGGAAAGATCTTCAATAAAGCATACTAGAACTGAAGGCACATACAAATGTGAGACATGTAACTATTGTAAATTTATACCTACAGGGTCCACATGTATAGTGAAGCAATGTCTGTTTAAAGCAAAGGGTCGTTACAATTCTAACTCAAAATCAGTGGTGTATTTAGCTGTGTGCCAGTCATGCCCTGCCTTTTATATAGGAAAGACTGACAGAAAACTTAAAGAGAGAATTTATGAACATACGTACCACATTAGGAAGAAGAGCAACAATAATGCCCTTGCAAGACATTGTAATAACAACCCTTCTCACACTTTCCTTTTTAAAGTTATAGACCAGATACTTACAGATGAAAGAGGAGGACCCCAACAATTGTTATTAGAAAAAAAGGAACTCATTTGGCAACTTAAAATGAACTCTTACACGTCACCAGGGTTGAACGAAGTTACCTCTTTGACTTGTGTTTTAAAGTTAAGAAACCTGCTAAGATAAGACTTATTTCATCATTACTTAAACCTCAAGTCTGGTTTTTAAACCTTAATTCACAAATGTTTAACTTGAGAAACATTGGTTTTCTGACCTCTGCAGCACTTCACTGTACTTTGACCCATACCTTACTTTAATTTATTTTATTTTTATTTTTATTTTCATTTTGCATAGTTTCGTTCAGGATTTGTATGTTTTATTTTTGTCAGGTTCTGCATTGTGGTCTGACTTGATTTTTGCTTACTTCTAGACACATACACCTTTTTGCGTAAGTAACAATGAGATCTTAATGTTTAGACCCACGGTATTTTGAAGTACTAAGTTTACCTATTGTCAATGTCATTGAACACCAACAGCTGTGGATTTATTTAGGCGTTGTGTTTCTTTCTTTCTTTTGTCTTCTGCTAATTTATTTATTACCTTTTTCGCACACAGTACAAACTCATTTGCAGAGCAATGTGTCGTATTCATGGGCATGATTGGGAACTGATTTTTCATTTGTTTGCTATCCGCCTTTTTCGCATGCTTAGTACCTGCATGGTTCTTGAATGAAGTACCGTCTTGTGAATCCAGCGGTTTGTTTGTTTTGATTTAGAAGTGTCTTCCACGCAATGCCTTGCCATATTTTTTGTGAAACAGTTGCATTTTGACTTGTTTTGGCCGCTACAACTGTGCATACTAAAGCTTAGAAAGTGTTCTCATCACAGCTTGGTGCTTTACCCATTGTTCAAGGAACATTTAAAAAAAAAAAAAAAAAAATTCTTTTTCATATACTGTTGTTGCATTCTGTTGGCGTTGAAATGACAAGCAATTTCTGTGTTAGATTTTTAACACAGAAATAAACATATTTGGTTATTTAACATTAGAAATAGCATTTCTTTTATTAGAAACGCCTTTGAAATTCCGCTTTTTGCAGACTCCTAGTTGAGTTGCACTGTTTATTTATTCATGTATTATTGATTCTTCATTATGCATTAGAGATGTGTACTCCTTACTACCTTTTCTGTTAAGGAATGGATATTATATTTGTATATACTTAGTTGCAAGCATTACTTCATTTTATTTTCTTTTTAATCACAAGATTCTGTATGAGTTTTGTTTTACCCTATGAAAAGTTGTTTGCTAAAATGTATTTTAAGGGAAACAAACAGTATTTACACTTGATTAGGTTCATGAATCTTCACTAAGACATTCTTGGTTACTTTTATCAAGTTCATGTTTCTTTTTTGAAAACTTTTTTATGTTTGACACCCTGTCTACACTAAGTGGACATTTATTTATGCTTTTAATGTAATACAACTTTAAATGTGAAGGTATGTCAGTGGGTTCAATTAAGGCAGCTGTTTGTAATTTTGTAACACACACCCCTTTTTTTGGGTTTTAAATTGTGTTTGATGATTTTTTCCTTTGTCTGAAGAAGTCTTCCTACTAAGGGAGATGAAAAGCGCTTTACTTTTACATTTCCTAATAAACCTTTGGAGTTTTACACCTGCTGGTTCGAAATATATTTTCATGGTTAATGTTGAGAGAAAATTTATGTTAGCAATTCTTTTTGGTTAAAATTGTAGTTGAGTATATCACATAACTAGATAATTTGTTATTTCTTTGTAAGGTTGACAAAACACAAGCTTGTAGATTTTGTTGATAGGTTAAACACAAATTAAATGTTTTTTTGATAATTCAATTAAAGTGCTCAGTATCAGATAAGACATGGAATAAAGTAGCTGTTGATTTGCTTTGTCAAGGACAATTATTGTCTTAATTATGTTGACTGTTATTCAATGTATCCAGAAGTCATCAAACTAAGAAATGCATCTTCATGATCGGACATTTCACTGGTGACATACCTGGCATTCTCATTTCTGATAATGATCTGCGGTTCATTAGTCAAAGAATCTCATGGATTTTATAGGACTGAGAATTTTAACTCCTTATTACCAAATTACCCACAGTCCAGTTGGGAGGCTATAAAGAGTCAAACAAATTTTAAAATATCATAAAATGTATATTGTCAGTTCAAAACAAGATTATTATCTAGCTCTTCTTCAGCAAAGAAACACACCAGTACAACCAAATGGACTGTCTACTGCCCAGGTATTCATGGAAGGAGAATGAAAAAAGGTTGCTTACCTTATCTGTTTTGCTACAACCCAAGGCAACAGTGAATCTAAAACCAACTTCGCAGAAAATTTGGCAAACGCAACTGTATTATGACAAATTAGATTTGAAATGTCTACTTTGAATCCTAGAGAGAACATCAGAATCCAAAATCCATTCAAAGTATCTGTAAATCTGGTGTATGTCATGTTATAGCACACGGTGCAGTGATAGCATTATCACCACACAGCAAGAGTCCTCTGGTTCGATTCTTGGCTGGGGTGCCTTCTGTGTGGAGTCTGCATGTCCTCCCTGCATTCTAGTGGGTTTCCTCTGAGTACTCCAGTTTCCTCCTACATTACAAAGACATGCGTCTGGAGCATTTTTCCAGGGCCTCCACTGAAAATTGACTTTGTTCCAAGTTGGACTTTCCCAGTAAACAAATAATAAAGAAATAAATAAATATCAGACAAATACATCAAGTTCCATATCAATGAAATGGGCTAAGACTTGTGAGCAATTGTGGATATTCATGTATCACTAGATAGTACTCAGACTGGAGCCCTGAAATTTCTTAAAGAATATTGGTACAGGGAAGTTCTAGCAAACAAGTTACTTTGATGCCAGATGCAGAGACAATTATAGAGATCTTCAGTTATCCTGTTCATGCTATTTTATCAGTCAGTATGATACCTAAATCAGTAGATGAGACTAAAATACCCCGCTAAGACACCTGGTATGAATATTGTAATTAATGCAATCTCATCTATGGCTAGAAATTATACATTTCCAGGTTTTGTGAGAACAATCAAAAAGCCCTACAGATGGAATGATTCTCTTTCGTTATGACAGCAAAGACTGATTTAGATACCCTGTTCCAAGTATGTGTGAATTTCTGCTGCATTCAGATTACTGTATTGTTGTATTTCTTTTTAAGCAAATATATGTTATTGACAAATTTCCAGATGAACAAAAAGGTACAATAAATCCACTCACAAAAAAAAAAAAAAAAAAATTGTCATGACTTGAATGCACTCAACATATATCAAATATGCAAAATATAAATAAAGCCTACAAGAAAGAATGCTGTATAGTAATCCTTTAAACCGTGTAATCCATATATAAACATGACAACAGATAAATATGTTTGACCAAGCATAGGATAATAATCAAAAACAGTTTTTAACAAGTATTTCTTTAAAAAAAAAAATATATATATATATATATATATATATATATATATACATATATATATGTGTGTGTGTTTTCGACAATCAGATAATCAGAAGTAGATATATATATATATAGTTTACTATTGTTTATTTGAATGGAAAAGCATTTTCCGTTCAAATAAATGAATGGTAATACTGAAAGTAAAAAAAAAATAACTTACACAATGTAGAACCAATTGCTCAACGCATTTGACTCAACACTGATGTTGAAACCATCACGTGATAGCTGTACAGGAGCTGATGTAAATCAAACTCCTATACAGCTATCACATTTTTGCACCCCCCCCCCCCCACTTATATCTTCTAACTCTGAGATCGCACTACAGTGGGGATGTGAATGAATTTCTACTCCCCACTGTACCGCAATCTCCGTGCAGACAGTCGATTTCCACTTATGCGAATGCAGTTGTGCATTGTCATAAGTGGAGTTGACTATCTGGTGCAAAAGTGCTTGTGCATTCGACATTCTGTTTTTCGGCACATTGCAGCCGATAGAATGTTGTTCGCACAAACGATAACAAACCTATATATATATATATATATATATATATATATATATATATATATATATATATATATATAGTTGTGTGTGTGTGTATATGCATATTCATGTCTGTATGACTGTTTGCATGTCCATATATTTATATATCTATAATACATTCTTTAAACGGTCAAGAAGTTTACCCCACATAAAAAGCACTGCATGTACAAAATGTTAAGTAAATAAATGGTTTAGTGATACAGGTAATATAATGGTGAATATTAATACTTTTATGGTGTTATATGCAGAACAGTGTTATCCTGTCATAATCCTATCACAATGGCCAAACTTACAGCGATTCTTCATTCCACTCAGGGAAGACATATTACATTCACAATATTTGTTCTTACCCAATATCATTTCAAGATCTTACTCCATCTTTAGCTAAGTTTACAAATTTTGAGAATAAAGCTGCATTGAAATGGGTCACTACAAAATAAATAATGAATTAATTAATAATGTTTAATAATAAAACTTTTGATTTTAAAACTGTTGCCCTCATATGCAGTAACACAACTAATTGTGTACCTATTCTGGCATGTGTTCTATACTCATTTAACATATCACTGTCTATCTTGTTCACCTCACACCTAATTTCTACAATGTGACCATGTGTGGACCCTCTGTGCAGTTGATAATATGTGAGATCATTTTCAGCTACGTCATAAGCAGAATCACTACTGCATTTTATCTTCAGTTTCATGAACTAAGATTAGAGTATTTTTTTTGTTATATGTGGTAGATGGAAACTTTTTTCTTGAAAGGTTTTCAATAAAGATCCTTTATCAAAATGCCATCTGGTGTCTCAGTAACCAAGTTGCCCAAAAAAAAATGAATGTGAAGTAATTTTTTCACAATAAGTTGTAAACCGAATGTTCAAAAAAATCCAAAAATCTGGAGAAGGTTGTGATAATATCCTTTCCATTTTAGATAACATCCTTTCCATATTTTATATATATAGGTCTACTATCAAAAGTCTGAAAGTTAATTTAACATCACTCAGATAGTCGAGGGTAAAAGTGTAAAAAGTAAAAATCCCAACCTGAAATTATGTCACCTCTGGAATGTTGAGAAGCAGCTTGCATTCGTGGTCGTGAGCATCACTGTTTACAATTGGATCACACTACAGTGGAGATCGGGAACATTACCCTTTTCCACACCGCAGTGTGATCTCAGAGTTAAAATATATAATAAGCAGGGGTGTGGGGGTGTAGCCTCCCCACATGGTAAAACCATGTATGATTTGTCAACATCTTTTTTGCTGATAATGAATGCCTAATCTCAGTTTTAGACTTCAGAACATTACGGCATTTTGAGTAATCAGCATGACAGTTTCCAATGTTATTTTTTGGTCAGGTCATTCCATCACACAAGCATAAGTCTTTTGATAGTAAATTATATATATATATATATATATATATATATATATATATATATATATATGTATGTATATATCAGGGTCTACCTCAACCCATCAAAATTACATTTCAACGAAATGTAATCAGGTGAACTCCTTTTCACAAAAGTGCATTTTTTTAAAAAATGCAATTTCACGAAAAGGCAACTAAGCGAACAGCAATGGGGGCTGTTGCTTAGATCACGGCACAGCAGGGATAAGGGAATATTCCCTTTTCCCCACTGTAGTGCGATCTTGAGTGAGAATATGAAAGTAGCGGGCTTTGAGTGCCTGCTGTATGAAGAATATCCACAACTTGAACAAGATAGGTGGGGGAATTCAGAAAGGTTTGATGCCATGGTGTGATAGAAAATATTGCAGTGTGTCTATTGTAATATGGTCCAGAAATAAGTAAGTATAAATGATGGCTTGAGGAGCACTGACATGGTGAGCAATAGGCTCCATATTAAATTACTGCAGCTGCATTAATAGCAGTTATCATGACCCTGCATGAACATGCCATGCATGACAATGTGACTGGAGCAGGAGAGCAAGAAGGTTATGTGCCTGATGTTGTGTTTATTCATGCACACAAAGTGAAGTCCCTCACTGCTGTTAAATCGGCACTACATGACCACCTCCCTAAATAACATTACAGGTCATCATACAAATGGTAAGGAAATAGGAAGATGACAAAGATGGAACTATTACAAGAGGAAGCAAGAAAACACAGACAAAGGTAATATGAATAGTATGAAGAAAAGATAGGTGGGGGAAAGAGCTTTTTTTCTATGAGGATAGGTGCACATTTTTTAGCATGGGAGGAAAGGGAGGGCATCATGAGACTGAGCAGGGATGAAAGAGGGTATAGTGAAGGCAGCATTGGCAGATACATATGCTGTGCAGACAGAGACTAACAAGGGAGGTATAGAGAATACAGGGTCAGCATTGGAGAGATGCAGAAAAAGAGAGGAAGGGTAATTGGTGAATGGAAGGACTGAATACCAAATGGGATATGGGGAGTTATGCAAGGAAGTGGAATGCCATAAAGGGTGAAAGAGTGTCATATAGAGGCTCTGCCTGACCAATACAAAGGGCAACCCATGCAGGCATGACTGATGCAAAAAATAACAGACCCAGAAATCAGTCATCTACATGAGCTGTCATCATGGTTATGTGCTGCCTCTTGTGGCTCGATACATGGGGAGCTGGAAATGCAACTTTATCTGTCAAATGAGGAGTTACCCAGGACTCCAGTGCAGCTGTCCAGCTGACAACTTATCTTGGCAATGACCATCCACCTCATCTGCCCTCTGATGGCTCAGGGTGATGCCTCTTGGTCACTCTAAAAAAAAGATCTTCACCCTCCAAACAGTGGACACCAAGGCCATCAGTGATCCCACTAGGTCATCTTACACAGGATGGACTTCTTTCTTCAAATATGCAGGTTTGTCATCTGCTGGTGATCCAACAGAAGGGATGTTGATCAGTACAGACCCAGGTGGTCACTGTCACATCTAAACCTGCACTATGGCTGACCAAATAGAAAGGGTAAAGGGGCTGAGAAGGACAGAAAAGTACCTCAGATTAGTACACGTGGACTGCAAATTGTTTTCAATTGTACAGTGCAGTTATCTAAATACTACACATACCCCAATGCTTACCAGTAATATGTTAGCACCCTCTATTTAATCTCTGCCTCTCACTGGTGGAACTGGCCAGGGTGGTGCCTACACAGGTAACTGTACCTGTGATTGCACTGCTCACCAGATTGCCTTATGTCAGTAAGAATGGCACAGCAACCTGTCAGACTCATGGCAAGTAATGTATTCTTGGGATCATCACACTGTCCCATCAGATGTTCCCTATAGGTCCTGTGCAGCAAACAATGACAAGTTTTTCACCTCTTGCCTATATCAGTCAGGATTACTGCTTTAACTGGTACATGAAGAAGCCATGTCTACTCTAAAGGTCAGTACCATAAGGAAAATGATAGCTCTGTGCACACATTTGCATGTTCTGGACCCCATATGAACTGCATCATCAGGCAGCAAGGTTACTTAAAGTAAAGTATCACTAGTATGGAAAGACAGCTTTAGGAGTATCACAGTACCTATGCCAGTGTACACCATCTGTTTAAGCCATGGTGTAGCCGGGGTGTTACCCTGGTCATTAATCAGCAGACATGCAGGTCAGCAATCCAGGCATTGATGACCATTATGCCCACCATGCCAGAGATGTTAACCATGCTGCACGGCCAGAATGAGAAACTGCAACTGCTACAGGTACAGCGGGACCTCTGCGATGCATGTCAAGTGATGTGGCATCTATTAATCTGGAGCAAATGTGCCTAGTAAGGACAGTGGTGACTATGTTGCATCTGCTGGTCCATCAATGAGAAAACTGATAAATGCTCACATGATGTTGTTAGGGGATGTATGCATAGAGCCTGGACTTAAGGCAGGCTCAACAAAACTTGTACACTGTTTCAGAGTTTGCATCACTGTCACCTCTGTCTACATCCCTAGGCTTGGGCAGTCCATTGGTTATGTCCAATGGTCTCATGGCTCCACAAGGGGAACATGTCACCAGGCCAGTCACCCTAGGTCATGCAGATCCACTCCATTCCATTTCTTTGTTACCAGTGAGTGCAGTTCCTATTTGTGGCTATTTGCAGAATCATGAATGCTAACTATCTACTGCCTGCCAATATAATGGGCTACAACAAGGTTCTTGTAGATGCTTTCAAACTGTAGTACAGTCCAGTGAACAGGATGCCTCACATCCTGATACTGTTGTGCCACGTGGTACCCACAGACAGTGTTCACTGTAAGAAGATGCCACTCCTACATTGAAGAATGACTGTCTCCAACCTTCTAGCCACAAGAAGCATAACTACATTCACCTCCCATAACCCTTATACCAATAGTAGCATTAGTGTCTTCTGTCACTGAACACGGGGAAAAGGCAATGAGTATGCCTTGCCCAGACCCCTGGCTTGCGTGGGTTTATTGATGTCTGATACACAGCATGACCACTCAATGCCCTGTACAGAATATCATGCATGTGTTAATGTATCCATTGGTTTTATTTTGGGTTGTGTTGTCTATGTAATGCTGCTTCTTTGCTACTGCCACTACATATACTACTTATCTCTGCCTCACATTGGGTACCACTGCAGCCAGCTTCTTTGAAGACTCCCCTCCTGGCTCTTGCTTCACTGCTGCCACAAGACTGTAAAGTGGTACAGTGATGTTACCATATTATACAGAGGATGACATTAAGCATCACTGTGGACACTGGCTCCAAAGATGGCCAGAAACACATGCTGCTCTGCTAATGCTGCTGCTAATGTCATAATTCAAGCGATTGACATGCACATCAGAAATCCCTGGCATTCAGAATGGATGATTACTATGGGTCATTGTGCTAAATTTCTGTTTATAAATTTCAGTGCCATTTGATTTCATCATGTGTGTGCACAAAAGCTCTTGATAGCATGTTTAGACTTATCTACATGCCCCAATGCAGTCATTTGCATGCAATGCATAGCACTCTATTTCTCTAATAGCACCATTGGGATATCTGTGTCTCTGAATTGTTACTGAATCGCTACCTTCCTGTCTGTTGCCACTTGTTATGTCCAAGTTCAGTTATTTTTAAGACTTTTAACATATTCAAAGAATATATCGATAACCAGACTCCATATATCTTTTAGAAGTCGCAAAATATATGACATTCACAGGTTATCTCATTTATGTAAAATAACTGGTATTCAGGAAATTGGAACAAAATTTGCTGACATTTTGTGAGAGATAGAATAAAGATTTCACAAGCTCATAAATTGGGATGGTCAGAAAACTCATCAACCCCATGATTGTTATGATCCATTGGAAGGGGAAAGGATGCGTTTCATTAAACTTTCAGAAGTGTCGGAAGGGATGAAGGAAGAGGAAAGAAGGACAGTATACATTGAAAAGAATTGAGAAAGAAAGAGATAAAGGAGGTGGCAGGAGCTGGGACACTGAATGAAGATGAAGATAACGCTGAGAGGCTTAACGGAAAGTGAAGCAAGTCACCATATGTGATGCAGGTAGTATGTGCAAATAACTGACCCAAAAGATAAAGGTCATGTGTGAAACATTCCTATATTAAGCCCAGACAGGAAATGCGGTAGGTCTGGGTAAAGCCTGACATGCCGGATATCATTGGCGAAGGGTGAACTATAAAGAAAGATTATTACAAGAAATACAGAAGGGTACTAGATGGGTCTGGCAAGAACATTCCCCTGATGTTAAGATAAGGAAATGGTGGGGGATTATGAGGTCACGAGCAATAAATGATGATGGGAGTCAGAAAATCTAGTGGCACAACCCTGTGAAGGAGATAAATGTGGATGTGAACTAAGGAGTATGACGTTTGTCCAATCTTGTTGCTGATGCTGACTCTGGTTTTGTGTTTTCTTTGTCATGCTGCAGATGAAGAGGAGGCAAATTGGACATCAGCATCTGTAGGAGCACAGATATGTGAACTAAAAAATTATGTTTGGAAGCCTGATCATGTTTGGTGGGCAGAAATGACTAATGAGTGATCGATGGCGAGCAGTAAGAGAGCTGTGAAACATGATATATGATGTGGAATACTAGGTATGTGGATGCATGGAGCTAAAAATAATGAGAGAGACACTGACTTTGTGTTTTGAATACCTGCTATTCCAGAAAGTGTATGAAGGATAGTGTGGCCTATACGACTACAGTTAAGGCTTATTTACCTAATTATTTTATTGATTTAATGAATGAATGAATTAATTAATCAACTAACTATTAAAACTTGTTCACCATGCTAGTGGTCTGATGCCAGTGGACCCATTTAATCCAAAGCCAAAATCTGCATGAAGGAAATACAACACAGATGAAAAGCCTACACTTTTAAGTAAATCTGAGTTGAATATAGTATAGTTAGATGAAGTGTGATTTCAATGAGTACTGACAATATCTGTCTATGTGTCTGTCTGTCTATCTGTCTATCTACTTTCTATGTGCCCCCCACACCTACACCCCCCCCACACACACACACATGCACACACACACACACACACACACACACACACACACACACACACACACACACACACACACACACAATTTTTATTGTTAATTGTCTCTTTACTGGCTCACATAATATAACATCAGTATAAGAAGACTGAGCAAGTCCTGCCTCCTCAACAGTTTATGAGAAAGGTAGGACTTGCTCCCCTTATAGGATCCACAGAGTTTCATGAAGTTGCGATTTGTGGTAACTTCTTCTCTCACATGTTCATAAGATACAAGGCGATTTGACCAGTCGATCAGTGGCAGCCCAGTCACTACGTTTCCCATTTGCTTGACCCTCCAGCCCATAAGGAGTATGGGCAAGCCAATGGCAAATCTGATGATGGTCATCTGCTCATCAAAGTTAATGTTCATGAGAGTTAGGAAGTTGCTTTGTTTGAGATGAAGGGGAAGCGTATACCATAATCAGGGGATTCACTGGGGAAATACAGATCCCACCAATGGGTTCTTCTTATATTTGGGTTTAGATTCATGTTACAGAACAGATATTTGTAGGGCAATCAGTTATATAAGCATGAGATGAGTCAGGGCAGGGTTATTTACTGCTTGTAAGCCAGATATAGGTCATTGTACTTAAGTCTGTAAGAAACAGAGTAAATGTATGGAGTTTTAGTCACTCTATGTAGCTTAGGAACTTTATACCTGATACTTTAGTTGAAAGAAAATGTTGAGGTTTTTCTTGTGTATTAATTTGTCTAGACATGTGCATGCTAAAGAGGAGCATTTTAAGGCAAATTTTAACTCTAATGATGTAAACATTTTAGTCAAATCATGACAGTTTTTGCCCCAGTTATTGTCATGGATGTCCATATCTATATTATCTGTTATATTATTTTTTCAAAATATTTTTATTAGCTGAGATAAGCATGATTATCACATACTCAGTAACTATTCAAATACATATTGCTGCTGCTGTCAGGTTTACTACAGTCATATACAACAGTATTTTAAATCCCAACTAATTTTCTCTAAAAGGGTAAATGAAAACTTAACTATTTACACTATCTACTTATTCTCCTTTACTATTTAATCATTTAACTATTTCTACTATTTAGTATAATTACTTGGATATTATAGAACACGTTTTACTATTTACTTCTTATAATTCTCACCCTTTAATACATCATCATCATCCTATACATCCAAGGGTGATGAGATATATGGACAGAAATTAACATTTATATTTTTGAGTGTTTCACATTTCTATTATGCCAGTTTTGTTATCACAAACCTCTTTGACTAATGACAAATAATTAAGTAAAATTCCACTTTGATTTCTTCAATTTCTTGTTAATACTTTTCTTGTCATAACAGAATAGACTAAATGAGAGGATGGTGATGGTCACTAATACGTTTGCATATGTATATAATATAAAATAATAATTTTACTTAGATTAAGGCCCAGACTCAAAAACAGTTTGCAGTGGCACAACAAGCCCAGGTGAGTGTGTTGCATCACACTCAAATCCAGAAGAAAGGGTGACATAATTCTCCATTCAGTGTTTATTAATGGGGAATGGTAAACCCTAGGCCAGATTCCAAAAAGGGACTCAGGGCTCCATGTTGAACTAATTCAGTGTTATATATTGGTGTGCGACTCAGGAGCTCTATGCTAAACTAATTCAGTGTTATACATTGCTGAGATACACCAAAGTACAAGGCTGAACAGGATGTGAAGCTCTGTGAAATAAATGTGCTTCTTGTCATGGCAAAATCTCTACTCATATGTGAAAACTGGTCCTGCAGTCAGTACTGAGTGGAAATCAAGAGTGCTTGTAGCATCTATTTCCACATACAGATGGAGCTGTCCTGCAGGTATGCAAAGTGGGGGTGTGGCTGCTTGCAACTTTGCATGTGTACAGTGCTCAGTATTGCAACGTATCCCTTAATCTCCAAATCTCATTAGTGGACAGCTCATTCTACAATTTAACTCCCCTGCTTGGATATCAGCTGTATGCCCACATCCCAGCCCACATCCCACTCCTTGGATGTGGTAAATAGGCCTTGGTGGCTGTCATGCCTCTATTTACCTTTATGGTCTACAGATAGAGCTGTGGTGCCAAATGTCCTTCTGGTAAACCAGATCTACCTCTATGACAAAAATGGTATTAGGAACTCTACTTACAGATCCTATTTCCTTAAACAAATTGAGATGCCCTTCCTGAAAACGTCAGCTGGACTCAGTTAGCCTATCAAGTCCTCAAGTAGTTTTGCACCTCATATTGACAAGGTAATATTGTTTATTAGCACATATTTTATCTGAATTGCATTGTTTTTACTGTACATAGCACGGATGAAAGTATAGCAGTTCACCTTTAAATTCGACATTGAATTCTGGTGGTTCCTACCCTCAGTATAATAGCATCTGAGAAGGAAGGATTGGAGTTTATGGGTTGAACTTTACTATTCCTAGAAGCAAGGGTGAAATGGTGGTGGTTGTGCACAATCACTGCAATGATGTTTAGGAATCCCGCCCTAAATTTATCAGTCCATATTGCCTGCAAAATATTTATATTTTTCCCAGTAGTATTTTATCAACTTGCATTCCACAAATACAAGCTGTTACTCCAAGTAAATTCAAGTTACGTTTATTTTAGCAAAACTGTTGAACTCAGTAATTTCGTATATATCTCCCAAAACAAGGAAGACTTCATAAATTGTGTGGATTTTAGCATACATTTTTTTTTTCTTTTAGAGTAAAATTTGTTTCATCATATTTAAATAGATGTGCTTAAAAATGATTTGTGGTACACGTATCCTGATCTCTTAATATTTTATATAGATTTAATAATATGGCTGTATTTCTGTTTCTAAAATATATTATCTTACTGATGAATTCCAAAAGTTCTGAATATTCTTTTTAAGATACAATCTGTAAAATCCAGTCTTTTATTTATAATATATTATCTTACTATTTCTAGGCTGAGGTAATAGATGCTACATCTATTCAATTCCTGTACTGTTTTTTCAATAATTATAACATTGGTCCTTTCTATATAGTTAGACCATAGATATCTATCTCTCTATCTTTACACACACACACACACACACACACACATATATATATATATATATATATATATATATATATATATATATATATATATACACTGATAGAATAGATAGCCATTCCAATTTAAAATTTTATCATTTTCATTTTCAATAAGCCCGCGTTTATACAAAGATGACATATTGTATAAAATGATTCATGTGTTTACATATAATTTTAAATGTTTTAATTATTTCTTATATATTTAGAATTAAATTATATGCATTGTACTGAAAATAATTTGTGATTATTATAGTTTCGTATATTCATAGCTAAGTACTAAGCTAACTGTCCTTGTGGGCCATTTTAAGCCTAGCCAGTTTACCTTTTTGTGCTCAGAATAAGCCATCTCATTTGGTTAAGCATGACCTTACCCATCCCATGGTTGATAATTATATATTACCCCTGATTAGAATAACCGGTTTCATACCATAGATAATTTGAGGTAATCCATGCATTGAGTAAAGCATTTACTAGCTGCCTCTGTCAGTAGTAGTACTACAGGAGGCAGTCCTGGAGTATTTTTTTTTGTTTTCCATTCATAGATCTACATTGTGATAAAAAATGAACATGGGTCACCTTTGTTTTATATGGAGAGGGAGTCTGTTCCACAGCAGCTGTACCCTCTGTGAAATATACCTGTCCCTCCAAACTGTTCTCTTGATGCAACAGGTGAGGTTTAGCTCTATAGACAGAGTATTTTTCATGCCATTTGTCTTGCTGATGTGTGGTAAATCCATCAGAGGATGCCTTGGATGCCAGACAAAGGTCACCTCTTAGCAGTCTGTAGGATATCAAGTATAGTGACTGGGCTTTGAGTTGTCCATGTAGAAGATGTTGTTCAGGCCTTGTATCCTTTTAGTGTCCTATTAACCTGAATTTATTGTCTATTAAATCCAGAGATGCTCTAGATATTTTTGATGTGCTTCTGTTACAGACACTCATATGTATTTTCTTAGTTTGCATTATAATTTTTGATTAACCAGTAAATAATTGCTTTAATACTAGAAGCACACTTATATTTCTATATTATGAAATTCAAAGTCCATATTACTGTGTGCTCTAATATGATTTTTTGTAAGTTACTATTGGTATATTATGATGTCACAGAAAAGTTGCCAGCATTCTTTTCCTCCTTCTAATTTGTACCTTATTATGTAACAGAGCAGTTACCTAAATAAAATATATAACCTTTGGTTTGTTTGTGTCTTTCGGCTTTTCCCGGTTAGGGGTCGCCACAGCGGAACTCCAGTCAGTTAATGATAGTAGATTTTTACGTACTGGCTTGCCAGGCCTAACGTACAATGTTCAACGAAGGAATGCCCATTCATGCATGTTGCCACACAGAAGACGCTCTAACTGAGAATCGAACGGGCAACGTCTAACTGTGAGGTGACAATGCTACCGCAGCACCACCAAATATTTAACCTTTGGTAAAAAAAATAAATAAAAAAAAATAAGTTTTACATTTTTTTAACCATTAACAATGTATTTTCAGATGTAAGAAACATTTTATTCCATTCAGTAGTAGTCTTATTTAGATTTTTTAATTCTTTTGGAATCTACTTCACTTAGTTGATACACAGATCATTTTAGTTTTATTCCTAAGTAATCTATGTCTCTCCAATATTTTATTATACTCTTCCTTATGTTTTATTGTATAATCTTTTTTTTTTTAGAATTCAGAATCATACATTTGGTTTTGTTAATATTAAATTTTAAATCCAGATTAACCCTACATTTAGTAATTATGTTCTGAACACTTCTAAATAAAGTATCTATATCTGTTGTGTGTTAATAAAATATCATCCCTAAACAACATTTTTGACTGAAATTGTTCATGTATTTAAAAACATTTTACTTGTTGGCTATTTCTTAAAAAGGCTGGCCAAAGTCTACAAACAGCACCATTTAACATATGTTGTATTATTGTGAGATAACACTTTCACTAAGTTAATAAATGATTAGGGAAACTCATATTTTTCTAAATTTAAAACAATTACTCCAAATTTGCACTGTCAAAAGCCTTTTAAATACGAAGGGTGAAATGTAATAGTTCATCATTAGTATTATTAACCTAATCAGTGTTATTACTGACTTTAGTCTCTCTGGAGTTGGTATTTTAATAACAAATCCTTTTTGATTTTCATATATTAACCTAGAAATATTATTCTTATTCTGTCTGCATCTATTGAGACAAAACATTTATTAGCATACAATAATGTGATTGATCAATAAGATGAACAATCAGTAGGACTTTATCCTATTTTAATTTTAATGCATTTAATGAGTATCTACAGTATATGGATGAATTGTTATTAATTTGAATATTTGCATATATGTTTGCTATCAAATATATTATTTCAGAGGGTAAAAACTTGTAAATATCAAGTATTAACCAAACTATACCTACAGCTTTCAAGTTATGTCTAACCTCATGTGTATCAATTTGCTTTAATAATAATTATTTCACACTTCCTGGTAATTTTTTTAGAGTATTTAATTATTTTAAAATATCTAAATTAGATGAAAAAATACTGTTGTCTGTAGTAAGATGTGGCAACCTAATTGCTTGTATTTTAATGACATTGTTCTTAATAAAAATGAGTAACCACTATTAGCATGTATATTATTATTGGTTTGTATAGGTTTCCAATAAATGTTGGACTTAAAACACTGCCTGGACTTATCTACAAAAATATCACCATCCAAAAATTGAATATTAGTCTCGTTCCAATTAAAAGTAAAGGACAAGATATCACATTATGTTTTAAGTCAGTCCTGTACATCATTAACAATACTAACAGGACCTTCCACCAGAAAGAATAAATCATCTACTAAATGCATATAAATGTTTACATACTTAAAACCAAATTAACGAAAGTGGGGTCTAAATTGGCCCCCATTGCTATACCTCTTGGTTGTTTATATGTCTTGCCATTAAAAATTAAATCATTATTACCTATGATCAAGACCAATAATGTACAATATGTATTTGCTTTCCTATTATTAAAGGAAGTAGAGGAGCTTAAATAGTTTTTCAGCATTTCCAAACCTTTGTTTTATGGAATCAGTATTTAAAGGGAAGTGATGTCTGCATCAATAAAATCAAATTATTCCATTCCCCATATTTTTCAAAGGCATCCAGTTTACTTAATAATGCCAAGAATTCTTTATACAGGATTCTGATTTTTGTGTTACCGCATTCAAAACTGAATCCAACTACAAAAAAATAATTTCCATAACTCAGCCTCTTGCTGAAACAACTTGCTGAAAAGGGAGGGTCGTGCATTTTTTTGTGCATTTTCACTATACCAAATTAAGTAGTTATCTTAGGATGCTCAACTTTGATGTCATATATGTACAAAACAATATCATTGTTGTGTAACACTTCCAAAAAATGATGTTGACATACTGATATGCCTTATTTACCTCACTTTTACTAACTTGGACATAACTATTTTCATCTGATAGCATATATTCCATTTTATTTACATACTTACCTTTATCCGTGATGACCATTCCCCCTCTATTTTATTAAGAAAAATATCATTAAAATAGAAGCAATTATGTTATCACATCTGACTACAGACTATGTTACATTTTTCATCTAGTTTAGATGTTTTAAAAAGTATGTTTGTGGATAGAGGTTATAAGATTTATTAATTTAGTTATTCTTATTTAGTTAGTTGTTTACTATATGTCAAAGAGCAGAAAATGCACCACAGTTTTTCAATCAACAATGTTATATACAAAATGAGTACTTAGCAAGATTTAGAGTATAGTAAGGTTGAATGTCGATAAAGTAACATTAAAAGATCCAGTCAGAGTACTTCGAAAAAAAAGGATGGATACAAAAGGCAAACTAAGATACACATAAAATACAATGCAATCATACATATAACACATAAATCCTATATACATGTGAAATATTTATGTATAAGATACCACATTAAGAGACTGAAAAAAAGTTTGTTAAATGTATTCTAGCATTCCTGATAATGTGATGAGAAGTTATCTAACCATTGTCATGGTAGCAGTTACAAGTAGATTCAGTGAAGCGATACTTTTAAATCCTTCTTTAAAGCTTTTGTTTCTAGATTTTTTATATCAGTTGGCAGGTTGTTTAAAGTAGCAGGTCTCCGTCTAGAAAGGACTCCAGGTCAGAGTGGCTAGTACTAGACTGTAAGAACAACATATCATCTGCATACATTATTACTGCAGTTTTAAATGGAGGACACACTACCTTGAAACTGCTGTCCTGTGTACCTCTGAGTACATAAGGTTGTCTTGTAATCACTCTGGGGGGGCAGTGACTGCATTCTAGCTTCTTGTAAATTACAGTTCATAGAAGAAAAGTAGCCCTAAGAGGCACTGAAAGCCATCTGGAACTTTTTTAGCAAATTGCAGTGGTATATCTGGAGGTCTACTGATAGAATGAATGTGCAAATTTTCTCAGCAATCTGTATTCTGTGAGTATTTGGAGGTGAATTCATAATGAGAATAGGAATGTCATATTCAAGTCTGCGTATTACAATATTTTTTATTAATGGGCCTGGGAACAGCAGGTGAAAGGGGTGACTGGTATTGTAAAGCAGTTTTAATTGACCAAGGACTTTATTAGTTACAAAATCTGTGTGTGTGTGTGGTAAAGAAAAGGTTAAGAAGGCCTAGGTATCTCTGTTCATACCTGTCAGCCTCGTAACACAAGAAATCATGACAAATTCTGACATAAAGGGGGGACAAAGGCCCAAAAATAGGGACAGATTTTTAAATGTTGCTCTTATAAGCTTAGAACATTGTTAGAAAAATGGGATTTGTATTAGCATGAATTATCTGAAGGATATGGAGGCTGAAACTCTGTTATTATTTAGTGACTTAAATCTTCATTGATTTGCCAGAAAAAACACAAATTTTATGAGGAACAGACAAAAAATATGAGGCAAAAATCTGGACATTCTGTGAAAATCTGGACAGTTGAGAGGTATGTGTTCTGTTCAGTGATATTAGGCATTCTGTTCCCATTGAGGTCACTTATGAGAATAGGAGGAATAGAGGCAAAGATCATGACATTGATTTTCTTAGGGTTAATTTATTGGCTATTAGTAGTGGACCAAGTGCATAACTGAATAAAATAGTCCTGTAACTTGGTTTACAGATCAGAGTGGCTAGTACTGGAGTGTAGGAACAACATATCATCTGCATACATTATTCATTCAGGATTAGGTTATTCCAGTAGTGTAGTTAGAGTCTATATTATATACTCAAAGGTACAGAATCTTGACTACCCTATAATCGACACATATGTGTCGAATATCCACTTAAGTGAATGGCCAAATCATTGACTTCTTTCCAAGGGAAAGAAATCGGTAGGCCAACTACATATGACACAATATAACAAATAGTATGAAGTGGGGGTCTACACCCCCATACCCCCAATGTGGGGGGCTGTGCCCCCACACACCCCTAGCTAAATATACTAACTCCAAGATCACACTACAGTGGAGAAAAAGGCAGATTTAAAACAACAGCCAACCGGTTTCTTTCCCTTGGAAAGAAATTGATAATGTGGCCATTCCCTCAAATGCATGTTTGACACATATGTGTCGATGACAGGGTAGTTGAGATTCTGTACCTTTAACTACATAATATAGACCCGTGTAACTAGGGTGGAGTGAGGGGGGCAAATGCCCCAGATAGAAAATGCTGAGGGGTGCAATCAGCTGATCTGGATCTTTCTTTAATGCAATGGAGGCTTTTAGAAACTGGTGTTTCATTTGAAAGAACTCCAAAAAAACAGTTTTTCTGAAAAAGTTCACACAATAAAAAGTGGATAAAAGCGCTAAAAAATACATTGTCATAGTGTGGTCTTTGGATTGGTGTTACAGGACTGGTTTTGGTTTGTGGTGCTTCATTTGCTGTCAGATCTGAGCACCATAGCATTCCACGTGTGGTCTAAATGGTAGCAAATGCTTGATACATTATAGTAAGTAGTCTGATCTTGTTCAAAAGAAAACCTGAGCACTGTAGTGCTCTGGGTAGGCATAGTAAAAACTGTAGCAATTATTTGCTACATTTGTAGCAGGCAGTTTGCTACAGTTTAAAAAGCAGAATTTTTTATTTTTTTTTAACTAAAGCATGAGTGCTGTAGTGCTCTGTGCAGACAGAATATGTTCAAGGAGGGTTGGGGGCAGAGACATAGAAACACAACTTGAATGGTTGGATCAGAAGGGATGTCAGTTGTGCATCTAGCCACCTAGATATTAT
Organism: Protopterus annectens; assembly: GCF_019279795.1. Lineage (NCBI taxonomy): Eukaryota > Metazoa > Chordata > Ceratodontiformes > Protopteridae > Protopterus > Protopterus annectens. The sequence goes on along the minus strand of NC_056749.1, from coordinate 745,764,220 downwards.
GCCTGTAGAGAGAACGTCCTGTTTTTTTTTTCCTCCTCCTCTTAAATAACAAAGCTGGGGGGGGTGTAAATCTAACTGTTATAAGTTGATAAATTGGTTTATTTGACTGGTTTATTATAGTGAATGAAGTGCGTTTTTTTTTTTTTTTTTGCTCTTCACTTGAAGAGCTGAGGTGGTAGGGCACTGATTCATAGTACAGAACCAGGGCACTAGTACACCAGCTGCTTTTCTGGGTTATTCTAGGGTGAGATCATAAACAAAGAGAGAAAAGGGAAGAGGAACTACTGGAGAACCTTGTTAGTCTTCATATTATGTTTACCAGCAGTAGAGGATGAGACATTGTTACAGACTTGGAAGGTTCTGTATTTTAGGTAGCTGCAAAACCAGGAGATAGTGTTAGCTCCAAAGATAACTTTTTTGAGTTTATTGGGAAGTAGGAACAGTTTCAAAAGGCCTTGTCATGCCAACAGAGACCTGTTGTAATACGTCCCTCATTCATGTTGCAATAAATGATATCAGTGACCATTTTAGGGCAATAAAGGTACTGAAGACTTTGCAAAAGCCATGCTGTGCATCAGATAACAGGCTGATAATGTGCTTAAGTAGTTGCTAACAAAAAGTTTTTTTAAATATTTTGATAATAGGGCACAAGGTAGAAATATGTCTATGATCCTTCATCTCATTAGGAGAAATGATTTTATGTAGAGGGATTATAAATGCATGTTTGAATACTGGTGCTGATAGGACGGTGCCTGATGATATTTATGGGGGGGGGGGGTAAATTGCTGGAAAGGCTTTAAACTATGTTGGTTCTGTTGGATTGCAGAAATGAGCATAATCATTAGGAAATATGTAACAATTTATTGTAAAGGTTTCACTCCTGGTAGCTGAAGAGTTATTTAATGTCCCTGTTAAGCATTTTATTTCTTTCTAAAACTGGGTCTAGACCAGCTTGCTTCCTGTTTCTGTCTAAGTTACAGGGATTTTTTTTCAGTATTTGTTTCAATTCTAGTTTCATTCTTTAAACTTAGAACTGTTTAATTATTCAGAGGTTCATAGGTTGGTACCAGGCTATCAGCCCTAGGGCCTATACAAGCCTAGCCATAACAATTCCCTGGCTATTTCTTCCCACACTGTTTACTTCCCTGGACCCCTGTCTATCAGGGTGACTGATGTGATTCCCGGGGGTGAATTTCCTTTCTCCTATTCAATCATCAAAGTTCCTTTTGAAGAGGACCAAAGAGGTGCTCTGCATGACTTGTATGGCAGTCTATTCCAGAGTCTGGGGAGTCTCTGGATCAGGAACCTATCCCTCCAGCATGTTTTGTTTATTGTGATGACAAGGTTTAGATCCCTGGAGTGTGTGGCTCTGAGGGATTGGGATTTCTTTAAGTATAGCATGTCCAACAGCTCTGGGTTTGACATGGCCTTGTATGTTAAGCAGAGATCGCCTCGGAGTAGGCGATATGCAACAGAGTATAGCTGGAGTTTTTTAAAACGGTCAGCACAGGGCATCTGCTTTAGGCCTATGATTCTTTTAGTGAGGTATTTCTGCGGCCTTTCCAGTTGTTGCAGATGTCTTGAGAGGTACATACGAAATGGGGCATTGTATTCTATAGTGGGTCTAATGAGGGATGAGTACAGTGGGACAATGACCTCCTTTTTTCTGGATGAAAAGCCCTTAGTGATGAGGTGTGCCACATAGAAGGATTTCCTGACTGTTGTGGCAATGTGGTTATTGAGGGTGAGACCACTGTCCACCTGTGTCCCCAAGTCTCTTATCACACTTTCGGTGTTTAGTGTACTGCCACCTATGTGGTAATTCATGGGTACATGTTTTTTTTCCAAAGGGGATAATTATACATTTCTTGACATTGAGCTTGAGCCCATGGCTCTGGCACCAAGCATCTCTTTCTGTAAGGCCCTTTTGTAGAGTATCCACATAATTTGGGGATTCAATAATGGCTCTTAGTTTGCAGTCATCTGTGAACTTTGTTAGCCAGAGTCCCTTAGTGTTGGCCTGTACTTCAGAGAAGTACAAGCCAAACAAGAGAGGTCCTAGGACTGAACCCTGAGGTACTCCACTTGTCACTTGTCTGGAGCTGGATTTGGAGTCAGCTACTTTACAGTATGGGTTCTGTCAGTAAGCCAGTTGGCAACCCATCGAGTGACGTAGGGATTAATGCCCAGCTTAGTAAGTTTATCTATTATTCCAGAGTGGGGGATGGTGTCAAAGGCCTTGGTGAGATCCAGACAGGCTGTGTGGACTGCCTTACCCTTGTCCACAGCTCTGGAGACTGAATTGAAGAAGTCAATCAAGTTCAGGAGACAAGCTCAGCCCTTCACAAACCCAAACTGGGTGGGGTCCAGTGTTTTAAGGTTGCCAATGTCTTTGTTTATAAGTTCCATGATAATACGTTCCATGGCCTTGCAGATCAGGCTCATCAGACTGATGGGCCGGTAGTTCCCGGGATCCAAGGTGGATACCCCTCTTGTGGAGTGAGATAACTGTAGCTGTGCACCACTCAGTGGGCAAGAAGCCTGAGGTGAGGGTATAATTAAACATGACACTTAGGTGAGGTGCCAGTTCATTTTGTAGTTCATGTAGTACACAGCACAGGATGTCATCTGGTCGCATGGCTGCTGTATTTTTAGCTTTGGACAGTGTGTTTTTTACCTTTATGGCCATTATTACCAGAAGTTGGCAATCTTCTGGTATTGAGATGGGCCATTTAGGGGGTGAGAGGGGGGTGAAGTTGGCACTGAATCGATCTGCCAGGAAATTGGCAATATCCTTGGGATCAGTATATTTAATGCCATTCTGTTGTCGCTCAGAGCAGATCTGAGCATTGCCATTTAGATTCTTGACATAGTTATAGAATGTCTTGTGATTGTCTTTGGAATTTTTGGCAATTTTATTATTTTAACTAGCTTTGAAGGGTTTTATGAGGGATCTCAGCTTCTTACTGAGGCTGGTAAGGGAGTTTTTTGCATCCTGGGGTTTTCCTCTTTTCTGCAACAGTTTCTTCCTTTTGTTGTAAAGTTTGTTTATGGCAGGGGACCACCAAATTGGCTTCATTTTTTTGGAGGAGAGCATCTTGGTTCTATTTGGGATGGCACGATTCATGCATGAGTGGATGTGCTCATACAGTGCCTTAGTGTAGGACTCAGCAGTCAAACTTTCAGTTCCCATCTGCATGGGTGTCATGAAGTTTGTAACTTCTGACTTGAATAGCATGAAGTTGGCTTTGGAGAAGTTTTTTTATGGAGTTTTCCTTACTGGGGAGGGGGTGGATGTTAAGGGTGATTAGCTTATGGTCTGACCTGACCAACAAGAAGGTGACCATAGGTGTGGAGCATCAATTTCCCATGTTGGTAATGACCAGGTCTAGATATTGGAGCCCCTGGTGGGGCTATGGATTAGTTGATCCAGGGCATTGGAATTTATGAATTCCAAGAACCATTGGGCAAAGGTGTTGGTACATGAATAGTTTTCCCAGTTAATGGCAGGGTAGTTGAAATCACCCAGTATTAGGGAGTTTGGTTGTATATTAATATTTTCCAGTATGTTTAGAAAGGTGCAGTGAGAATCTTGGGGCATGGTGGGGGATCTGTAGCAAGCTACAATTTGGATTGCAGTCTTACCTAGTGTTAGTTGCACCTGGAGAATTTCAGACGCATTGTGTTGGGCAACTAACCTGGTGGTGTGAATATCCTTGGTGAATATGGACACTTCTCCACCTTTAGTGTTTCAATCCTGGTTTGGTGGCCGAAAAGTTTAGTAAGAGTTGTAGCCTGGTATTGCAGAGGTGCTCTTTGGAGCCTTGAACCAGGTCTCAGTTACTGCACAGATGTCGATGTTCTCCATTTTTAGGAGTGCCTTGAGAGAGTGCATTTTGAGGTTTAGTCTTCTAGTATTGAGTAGCATTACCTTTAGATTTTGCATGCTTGTACCTGTTATGGTGGTGGTTTTGTCCTTTGAACTTTGCCTAAAAAGGGCACTATAGGGATGGCAGCAGCCTTAGCCAGTAATCTGAATCCCAGAGGCAACAGGTGCAGACCATCTTTGGCAAAGCATCGTGGTCTGTCGATCATATCATCCCAGGCAGACAGATACTGGATCCCCTTTGAATGACACCAGAAGCTTAGCCAATTGTTGAAGTCAATCATTTTGTCCTTATATTTTGGTATCATTCTGGGCGAAGGCAGGATGCTACTCAGGGCTAGGGTCATACCTGCCTGGGCCACATGATCCGAGAGGTCTTCCATGTCTCTTTTCATGTAGTCCAGAGAGGTACATCTCAAGTCATTTACTCCAACATGGACATGTTGGAATGAATGACTTGAGTCATTGAGTTTGGTCTTTCTGTGATTGCTAAATATTTTCTTTATTAATTCTCCCATATTTTAAATGCCTGAAAATGTCTTCTCTGCCTATTACTTCATTGCTATTTTCTACATATTTAATAACACTTATGTAGTTGGATATATTTATTAATTTAGCTCTATTATCTAATTTATGTAATTTTCCATGGTTAATATTATAGAATTTTCTAAAATTATTTCTCATTTACGCTTCTACATTTTGCATTTATTATTTAATATGCTCACTATACCTAAAATATTCTCTCCTTTCTGAACTTTAGTTAGCATTTAAATTCTTTAGATGGACTAAAGCTAACCAATTTTTAACACCTTAGTTGTTGTGAAAATTCTAAGAGCATTAATGGCACTTTATCTTCTTCATCTATTATGCAATTAAGATATTTTCCCAAGATTATAATTACCTTTGTATAAAAAGTAACATCTAAAGATGTTTATTTACATATTTAGCTCCTCTGCTTGGTATCCAGTAATACTTGTCAAAGTAATTAAATATGTTGATATTCAAGAACTGTTATGGAAAACATCCTAGCTCTGTCACAGTAAAATAAACTTTTATTTTAGACATCAGCATGTCCCTTTTCCGACATATTAGTGCATATGCATTTTTGAGTAAAATATTAATTCAGAACAATATCGGTCTACTATATCACCTACAGTGCACTGCCATTTCCATTCTTATATTCTCTAAAGACTTTTGACCTAAAGCAATTAATCTGGCGAACAAATAATACTGAATCAAAGTATTCTTAACATATCTCTACATGTCTTCCTGTTAAGACTACCTTGGGGTTGTTTGATCTCATAACTTAATTAGAAAATCTAAGTAAAATTATTATTATTATTATTATTATTATTATTATTATTATTATTAAGGGAGTGTTTGTTTGGCTTGCCTGCTGTACTCTGTCTGAATATTGCTGATCTCTGTCTGCATTTTATTTTGAATTGAAGTTTTTCATTTAAGGTTTGGTTGCTTCTATTTTTTTATGTTTTTCTTATATTACAATAGTTTTGTTTTAAGTTTTCTGTTCTGTTGGAGTTTTAAGACATGTTGTCTAGAGTCACTTAGAAAAGTTAGCAAAGAATTCCTTTGCAAACAATGAATAACATCACCTAATTAGTGGGAGGAGCCAGGAAATAGCATTTAGCATTTAGCATGAATTATTTGAATACATCTATTTTAGCTGGAGTGCTTGTTTGGCTTGCTTGCTGTACTCTGCCTGAATATTGCTGATTTATATCTGTATTTTAATTTTCCCACCCACCGACACAACTGTTGTTGTATTCTTAAAGTTATTGGCATTTGAGTTGGCTGCCCCCACTATAAATCTGATTTTGGACACTCTTCCTAGTCCCATCTCATCAGCTCATTGTACTGAGAACTGAGAGATCAGTTGGGAAGGCCCACCCACTTAGTTTCTTAACCTTAAATTATCTTCTGTTTCCTCCCTTCCCACTTAACTTAAAAAATGCACTTTATTCAGCTGCTTTTACTCTGTTTGTTCCAACTTTATTACTTTATTTTGCTTTTGCTGCCTGTTCTTAAAAATGCTCAATTGCATTGATTCTGCTGCATTAATTAATGCTTGTTAGTAGCCTGATTAAACTGTAACTGTTATTCTAAACCTTTTAGTTTTGGTTTAGACACTTTACATTAAGCAGGTTTGTGGTCTACAGTCTTGTGGGATTTGCTGCTGAAGGCTTATTGTGGCTGTTGTTCTAAGTGTCGCTTCTGTTTTAAGCACTTGGGTTCAAAACCAGTTATTTTACATTAGGAAGGTTTGTAGTCTAGACTCTTGTGGCAGGAAAGTGTAGCCTGTACCCTTCTAAGCTGGGAATTGCTGGTTGAAGGCTTATTGTGTCTGTTATTCTGAACATGTCTTGGTTCTGGATTACGCACTTGGGCTCCAAACCAGTTATTTCAGACGAGGAAGGTTTGTGGTCTACACCATTGTGGGAATATTCTACTGAATTGCTGCTTTATTTAAACTATTTTTTGCTATTAAGATTGTGATTTTCCTCACTTTGAATTTCTAGTATTTCCAGTGGTGGCTGGTGACTTCAAATCAAAGGGGGGCTGCAGGAGACAGCTGAATGGGTGGGGGGGGGGGGGGGGGGTGTGGAGTCAGGGAGAAAAGGAGGCTAAAAAAACAAAAAAAAACTTTAATTAAATGTGCCCTGGGTGGCAAACAATCATTATGAGAAGCCAAAAAGAACAAAATATAAAAGAGAAGAATAAAAATATTTCAATGCATTGGCTGCATGACAGCTTACTTAATATTAATGAAAAAAAAAAAAGGAAAGGTAAAAAAAAAAAATTACTTTATTTTAAATACATTACTGGAATGCCAGTCAAAATCAAAATCAAGAAAACCAGAAGCAATCAACTCAAACCACTTTCTCCTTGCACACTTTAATTATAATAAATTTTAATAATAATAAAAGTAGTAAGTAACATGCTGTAGAAATCTCTGTGATGAAACACTTGAAAAAAAAAGAACTTATGCCTTGAGAAAAGGATGCCTGACAACTATCTACTTGTTACTCAGGGAAAACAAAACATGAGTAAAAAAAAACTGAAAAGCAAAACAAAAAGCTCAGACACATTGCTGCTTAAAAAAGGTACTGTACACTGAGATTACCACATGATTGGCATTCTGTTAAGTTTATGGTTAAAGTATAAAGAGATGAAGAGAAGTCAAGAAGTCAACAACTGTTTTAATAATAATGTTAAGTATCTTTCCTTTATAAACAAAATCTACATTCTCTAGTCAAATTTTAACATTATCTAACAACTGCAACACAACAAGGCTTTAACAAGAAATTTTTTAACAGTTTTAGTTTTAGCTTTGTCGCATTCTAAACACAAAGCAACATTCACTTAGCTTACCATTTAAAAATTAAAGGAAGCATAAACAAACTTTCACAAAATACTTTCTGAAGCATAAGCATGAATCTGAAATATAAGCATAAATGAAAAAAATCAGATGAAAAATCAACCAGACTGAAGAAAATCAAGGACAGATGAAAAAGATAGTCATAACTACTACTTGCTAACTTTGGACACATCACACACTGCACATTTACACTCTTTGCTACATCTCCTTGCATTGCTTGGACACATCAACCACTTGGGGTGGGAGCAACACAGCACAATACACATTGTCAACCTTTGACTCTGTTGACTTTGAACAAATATCATACGGCTGACATTGAAAACAAAAAAATAAGGACAAAAAAAGAGACCAAAGGTAAACAAAGGGGAATTAGGACGATTTTTAAATAAAAAGGATAAAAATAATAAAAATTAATAAACAAATGTCTGTAGATATTTTGATAGAAAAATTCTTATGAACTCAATGAATTCAAATGAATTCTTTTAATGTTTTGTCAACTTTTGAAACTCAGTCTTTTTTACTGGCAATACAAAAAAAAAAAAAACAAAAAAATGGAAAAAACACCATTTTATGAAAAAAAAATACAAAAGTTAATTACAAATATATAATAGTAGCACAATACAACTAAGAGGACTTAAAAAAATTTAATTTCATTTGTTCTTATCCTGCTAGCATAATGTTTTCTAAATCAATCTGTATTCTGATTATTTTGGTTAGCCTAATTTTTCTTTTTCCTCTTTATTTCTTCATTGAGATTATTGTTTTGTTTTAAAATTGATTTGAGCCAAAGTTTTTGACAGTTGAGAGGTTGACTAGCCCAGATTTTGCATGATATATTTTGGACAGTTGCAATATTAACAAAAACCTCTCAACCTAAATTTGAACAGTAAATGTGAACAAGGCCAAATATATTGGGAAAATATTAAATGACAGAAAAAATTGAAACAGTTGTTTGAATTACTAGTTGATAATTCTGAGTGCTATTTTTTCTTCTGCATTTTCTGAAGTTATTATGTGAAATAATGAATAAAAATCATTAATTTTAAAATTCTGACTTTAAATGATTTGCCAGAAAACTATAAAATTTTATGAAGAGAACAAACCAAAAAAAAAAGTTAAAATTTGGGAATTTGGATTCCATACAAACATTATTGTTGGCTTCTTCAGCTGGGCTGGCCAGTCTGATGTTGGAACCTCTGCTGACAAATCATGGTTGAATTTGACCTCTGCAGCCATTCATACTATAAACACCAATCACTAAACACTCCATCTAATAAAACTAATGTCCTTTCTTTTTCTTTTATGAGATTGAAAACTTCATTTTGATTTTTTTGTTGTATTTGAAACAAAGCCACTAAAGTAATCAGAAAGAACAAATATTAAGCTCTGATATGAGCTTAGCATTATCTCTTCCTCTGCCCTTGAAACTCATTTTCATTGAAACAGCATTGGAACATTCATTCAAAAGAAAAACAAATTGCCAGTGGAAATTAAAAAATTTAATTTTACAGTTTTTTCCAAAGTATAGTAATTGCATATGAAACATACATGCTTATACCCTTCCTTATTGAAATACACACATCTTCCTATACTAAGTAATTTCCTGTTACATACAGTTTAACCATTATGTAATTTGTTTGAACATTTTTCCAGTAAGCAATGCAACAAAATGCATTATTCCATAATAAGCACAAAAAGTAAATGCTCAGACCCTTAATTTCAAAAACATTCTGCTCAAAAACTTACAAGATTAATAAATATGCACAATTCTCAGTCCACTGCATTATCAGTAAAAATGCACAATTCTTTAGTCAATTTATCAGTAACAAATCACAATCTCTCAGAGAAAAAAGTAATCTAAATAATTAAAATATGAAAAGAAAAAGAATTCATGATTAAGGTTGTTGCTCTTGCAAAAATAAAATTGTCTGTTGCCATCATCGAAAAAGTAGTGTATGCCCTCAGGAAGAAGAAAATAATATTATTAAAAAATGATAAGCTAGTAATATTGCACAGAAATGGATAGCAAAATGATAACAGCAGAGAGTTAGTAGTTAGCATCTTCACCAACATTCTCAGTATGGCAGTATGCAAGATGGGAGTCCACTCACACACAACTCAACAAACAAGTTCACAAAACAACCTGTCACAGCCAGTTGTGCTATACACCAAAAGCCCTACTAGCTTCTAATCCTTCTGCAGCTCAGCTCTCAGCATCTAAAAATCAACTTCTGTGTTACCAACATACATTTAACTTGCAAACAGAAAAAGCAAAAAAAAAAAAAAACACCACTAAGCCCAAAAAAAAAACCAAAAAAAAAAAAACATTGCTGGTATAATGTATAATCTTGCCAAGTAAAAGGTTACCAACAAGCATACCACCATAATACAAGGTCCTGCACCAAAAATGCTGTGAAAACAGTCAGAGCAACACACCACTACGCCAAAGACAACAGCTGTTGAATCCACCAGTCATACTACCATACCACAGCTGCCAGTACAAAAACAGTCCAAGTCCATAGTATTTCTGCATTTTATAAAATAAGCCAGATTCAGGTTTGCTGAATCTAGACTGTTTGATATCATTTGAGCACTAAAACCAGCCATCTTACTTTAAGAATCCCCCCACATCCTTGTGGCAGAAGTATGCAACCAAGGACCCATCTGAGTTGGAAATTTCTGGAATAAGTCTCAGTCTTGGGCTTTCCCTTTGGTTAATTTAGGTTAATTTTGGTTAATTTAATTTGTTTAATTGGATGGCGCAGTTGTCAAGTGGTTATCATTGTCGCCTCACAGCAAGAGGTTCTCTGGTTCGATTCTCAGCTGGGGTGCCTTCTATGAGGAGTCTGCATGTCCTCCCTGCATTTGTATGGGCTTTCTCTGGGTACTCTTGTTTTCTCCTACATTCCAAAGACACACATCTGGAATGTTTCTCCCCAAGCCTCCACTGAAAATAGGCTCTCTCCTAGTCAGACTTTTCTAGTCAACAAATGATAAATAAATAAATAATGTAGAGGTTAGCAAGAAGCAATCAATCTCCTGTATTTTCTGAAGCATCCACTGCCTGCTTCTGAAAATAAGTATAATTTTTATTTCATCTGCACTTCTTGCATTGTATTACTGTGTGCTATTATTTTTTTTATTTTTGGACTGTATTTTGCTGTATTTTTGCTGTTGCCTGCACTTTTAGCCAATCATAGACTTGGTTCATATTTGCTTCTTCCACAAAAGAGGGCCTCCCCTATACCCTAGTGAGAGTAGAGCATAGCTAAGGACCTATCTAAGTGGTGATTGTTGGCTCAGGGCCCAGTCTAGGATGCTGCTATTGGTTAGAGTGTTTGAAATAATTTTAATTTCATTGCTACTTGTTGCCTGTGTTAGCTCGGGTTTGCGTGGTGAGCACCACCCACATAACTGCACATTACCATGCAATGGAGGATACCATTGGTATTTAGTGTGATGAAAGGAGATACTTCCAGCACAGTTAGCTGGAATTTTGTAAATGATTATATGTCATTTGTGAACATCAAACTAATTTATGCAAGATGCTGGTGTTACAAATGTATTAGAATTATATCTCACATAAGATGCTTATGTTACAAATGTATTAGAACTGTATGTCATGTGTGTATCAAACTGCTTTGTACAGACATGTGTGTTGAAAAGGTATTTGTAAAGTGCTTGTGTTTAAAATGTATCCACAGTGTGCCCTATTGGAAGAGAACAGAAATGTACATGCACTTTTGTAACAGCTTAAATGTATATATTTTAACAGTGGAAACTGGAATACAGGAGGTTAACCTCAGTCCAGCAAATCTTAGAAAATATCTGAAATTAAATCTCTTTATAGGCTAGGCCAAAAAGATGCTATTTCACAGGATTTAATGCAGCTAGAGACACAACGTCTGTACTAGGAAGCTTTCTGTATTGTCCTTGGGATGAACTAATTACTACTCTGAAAGCATGATTGCATGGACCGTGCTATCCCAAATAAAACCAAGACTCCTTCCTCAAGCAAGAAGAAACCAGTCTGGTGGACCCTGGCCATAAGCAAACTTTATGATAAAAGGAGGAGACTTATTCAAAAAAAGGCCAAATCTCAAGTAGAAAAATCATCCCTGATCAGCATTAGTATGAAATTAAGGGCCCTCATCAAGTCAACTAAAGCTAATTTTGAAAAGAAAGTTGCCAAGGATGCCAAGGATAACCATAAGGCCTTCTATGGATACGTCAAAAAACTAAATGGCAACGCTCAGGTCTGTTCTGAGCTAGTACAAAATGTAACAAAATACACTGACCCTTCTGACATTGCCACCATCTTGGCTGACAGGTTCAGTGCAAAGTCCCCCCCCCACCACCACCTACAGGGCCTATTACCATTCCATGGGATTGTGTAAGTCTAATTATTACTGATACGTTGGTTAACAAGGCTCTGTCTAAAGCTAAAAATGCTGCCTCCATGGGACCAGATGGTGTCCTGGGCTGTGTCATACGCGAGCTCCAAAAGGAATTAACCCCGCATCTTAATACCCTGTTCAGTCTCAGCCTCTCCACAGGATATGTGCCCATAGAATGGCACACGGCAACTGTGGTCCCGCTACACAAGGGTGGGGCCACAACTGACCCTGGGAACTACCGACCAATAAGCCTGACCAGTCTGATCTGTAAGGCTATGAAGCGAATCATTATGGAACTCATAAATGGAGAGACTGGGTACCTCCAGTTGCTGGACTCCACACAGTTCAGCTTCGTCAAGGGCAGATCATGCCTCCTGAACCTGGTGGATTTCTTTGAGACAGTTACTCAGGCTATAGATAAGGGAAAGGAGGTACACACAGCTTACCTTGACCTTGCTAAAGCATTTGACACCATTCCCCATTCAGGTATTATTGATAAGCTCACCAGCCTGGGCATAAGCCCTTACATCACAAGATGGATCACAAACTGGCTCTCAGACAGATCCCATAAAGTAAGAGTAGCGGGATCTATGTCCGAATCCAGACCAGTAATGAGTGGTGTGCCTCAGGACTCTGTCCTGGGGCACCTCCTGTTTGGCATATACTTCTCAGAAGTACAAGCAAGCACAGAAGGGCTGTGGCTGACTAAGTTTGCAGACGACTGCAAACTGGGTGCTATAACAGAGTCTCTGGCCGACATGGAGATCCTCCAGAAGGGCCTAAATGATACTGATGCATGGTGTCAAAGCCATGGTCTCAAGCTAAATGCAAAAAATACATAGTAATCCCCTTTAGAAAAAACAGAGTACCCACAAACTACAACATAGGAGGCAATCCCTTGAAATCTGAAGAAGAAATAAGGGATCTAGGGACCCAAGTAGATAAGTCTGCTTTCTTTTGATAACCATGTTGCCAAAGTGGTTAGAAAATCCTTCTATATGACCCATCTGATCACAAAAGGGCTCGCATCAAGATCTAAGGAGGTAATAGTGCCCCTGTACTCTTCCCTCATCAGACCCATTATTGAGTAAAATGCACCAATTGGAATGTATCTGGCTAGACATTTCCAGCAGCTGGAGAGACCACAGAGGTACCTAACCAAGAGGATTACTGGCCTCAAACAGTTGCCCTATGCAGCACAATTGAAAAATCTAAATCTGTTCTCTGTTGCATACCGCCTTCTCAGAGGTGATCTCTGTCTAATGTACAGAGCCATGTCCAACCCAAAATTGTTGAACATGCTCCATCTTAGCAAAACCAAATCTACTCGAGCTACATGCTCTAGGGATATAAACCTCAACACAACAATGAATAGAACATGCTGGAGGGATAGATTCCCTTCACAGAGACTTCCCTTACTATGGAACAGGGTCCCGATCTACATAAGACAGAGCCCCTCACTATCACTCTTCAAGAGGAACCTTGATGAGTGGATGGGTAACAGAAAGTTCACACCGAGGATCACACCAACAGCACTACTAGATAGGGGCCAAAGGTACTAGCTGCTAGTACAAGGGTCTAGGAAACTACTAAAGGGGTGGTGAATACCGCACAACGTGGCTGGGCTAATATATGCCTTCGGGCAGATAGCCTAGTACCAACCTATGAACCTATGAACCTATGAAGGAATGTAATTGTTTTATGACTTCCAGCACCTGCCAAAGATCTGAGTAAAAGCAATTGTATCTGTACTTTTACAGGTATGTGCTAAATCCTGCCAACTTCAGCAATGGGGGTTTTGCCTGGGAAGTAGAAGTCATATGACAAGAAGTGATGTAATTCTGCAAGCTATCACAGCAGTAATATTTTAGATATTGTTCTGAGAAGTCTCTTAGTGAGACAGAGCATTCTGTATTCTGTCTTGGGCCTGACAACAAGAAGAACCACTCACCACATCATCTGCCTTGCTCTATCAGTAAGGGTTTAGGGTGTAGTAATTCTCTTAGATACAGTCAGGAATATACTGAAGCTTAGTTTAGATATTATTATTCTTTATTTATCTGAGCCTGTCCTGCAATGTTATTTTACATATTTCCTGTGTTTTGAACTCCGGTGTCACTGTGAATATATACTTAGTATTTTCTTGTTCTTTTATTATTTATTTATTATTAAATATATTTAAACCTTTCATTGTGGCTGAACTTTGTAGAGATATTTAAGTTTTGAGAGTACTTGCATATTTATTTAGTGACACTGTGTGGGCCACTGCTAATAGCCTTGCTCTTGGTCAAACTACCATTTGTATTAATATTAATATTACACAGTAAAATTGGGTACCCTTGGAAGAACCATAAGGTAGCTGGTGGAAGGGTTCTGGTGGCAATGAAAACTACTTTATAGTCTGGGCAGAGGGGGCATAGCTAGTAAACCTGTGACAGCCTTTCCCAGGTGTATGAGTGTGTGCAAATCAAAATCTCAAAGAGTGTGTGTGTGTGTGTGTGTGTGTGTGTGTGTGTGTGTGTGTGTGTGTGTGTGTGTGTGTGTGTGTGTGTGTGTGTGTGTTTGTGTGTGTGTGTCAGCTACTTGGGCAGGAACACAAAGCACTGGTTGGACAGAGAGAGAGTGTTGGAGGGCTTGTCTTGGAACTCTGGATAAGGACTCAGATTTATAGCTGTGCCAGTGGGGAGTCTTATTGGTGATCTGGAGAAAGGTAGAGTAACCAGCCTCAGACTGACTGCGGTCTCTGTGTGCTCTTAAGGGAAATTACACTTAATGCAGAGAGCTGCTTCTGGAAATACTATGTGTGTACCTGTTATCTTCCCAGTGAACATCCCCCCACTGTTGCCAGTGGTGAGGATTGAGGCTCCTTGATTACTAGCCCAGAAGTGGGATATTCATATCACACATTGGTGGGCAGTGGTGGGATGTCATGTATTGGTGGGCAGTGGTGGGTTATCCACATCACAGTTACATATGCAAACTCTTAGATAGATAATTTTTCCTTAGTCAATTGCATGTAATCCATTGGAGGTTTCTCGCTGTTGTGCTTCACTGCCCAGTTAGACACTCAGCTGAGCCTTTGAGGTTCCACCACCACTCTTACCCATTAAGCTCCTCACATTTTAGAACATTTTATTGTCCCTTAGCCATACTTGGTCCTTCTAGTCCTCTCCCTGTTACTGACAAAAGTACTTCACCTACCATCATGATAGAACAATGTCCCACCATTTCTCCAGTCATCCTGATTGACATGGGCATCCTGAGGCAATATAGCAATTGCCTCATGTACACCGACAACCCACTTCTCCTAATTCACACAAATTCATGATGTATGAGATGTATCTATATTATTAATTTAGAATCTAGGCTCTCCCACTCACAGATCAGTATTTCAGATACTAAGCAGGTTGTCAGCTCACAGACTCCACCTCCTGCACAATCCAGTCATACAACACCTAAACCTATATATGCAGAGGTTCTCACTAGAAGCCTTCCTAAAGATCAGAGACCTCCAAAACATAAACACACTGCATTTAATAGATTCCCAGCAAATCAAAATACACATACAAATGCATGTATGTACCAGTGACTCACTAAGCATGCCCCTAAGGCAAACCACAAAATCAAATGTTTTAGTCCTAGGTGACTCCATTGAGAGACGCACAGATGTCCCACTCACCAGGTTGAGTAAGGAAAAGTTTACAGTCATCTGTCTGTCAGGTGCCATGATCCACCACATCACACATGCACTCAAGTCTTTCAACAACAGGCACTTTTATGACTCTGCCATAGTCCATGTTGGTGTGAATGACTTGGTATGTACCTCATTGGACTATATATGAAGAGAGACATGACTGAGCTTTCTGACTAAGTGTCCCAGGTGAGTATGTCCCTAGACTTAAGCAGTATTTTACCTTCACCTAGGATGATACCTCAGTACAGATGAAAAATGATTGACTTCAACAATTGACTTAGTTTCTGGTGTCATTCTAAGAGGATACAGTACCTGTCAGCCTGGGATGATATGGTTTATAGAAGATGGTCTCCACCTGTCACCTGTGGATTTTTGGCTACTGGCTAAGGCTCTTGCCTCCCCCATAGTGCCTTTTTTAGGCAATGTCACAAAAACAAAATTCCCAATGTAAAAATATCCTTGAAAAACAAACAAACTTGAGGTTATGCAGCTAAACACTAGGAGACTAAATCTGAAACTGCACTCACTGGAAGCACTCCTCACCTTGGAAGATGCAGACTTCTGTGCAGTCACTGAGACCTGGTTCAAGCCTGCAGAGAGCACCCAGCCATACTGGGTTATAATGCCTTCCACATGTTCAGACCAAAAATGAACATGTGAAAACAAAAGGAGGAGGAGTATTAATATTCATCAAAGATGAAGTACAAACACATCGAACTCTGTCCCAATAATCAAGAAGAAGTGCACAGTAGAATGTATCTGACCAAATAATCCTCCAAACACCAATTCATTGTATAAACTTTTATTATTGAAGCTATTCAAAAGCAAGATTGTCAAGAAAAAACAAGTCTGCCTGGTGGACATCCACCATAAACAAGTTATATAATAAGAGATAGAAATTGCTGTCTAAAGAGTAAGAAGGAATGATCTCAGAATTGTAATCACACCCTTTTCAGCTTTAACAATCATCTTGTAAAGTCCTCTAAAGCTAACTATGAATCTAGATTAGCATCCCTAGTGAAGTATAACCATAAGGCATTCTTTAGCTACATCCACATATACAGAACCAGTGGAAATAGTCACCCCCTGTGTAGCGGACAGGCTCAACTGTGTGTGTCCCCATTATACCCCACCCCAAAACATTACCCCCTATTTATCCACTTACATATTAACCAGCCTTATCTGCAAGGACATGGAGAGAATCATCATGGATCTTATCAACAAGGCTATAAGAGACCTTGAAACACTTGACCTTACCCAATTTGGTTTTGTAGGATATCCTTTTATATGTATTTGTTTAACAAAGCCTTAGATTAATTAAATCTGTGCATACAGCCTACCTAGACTTGGCCAAGGCCTTTGACACAATCTCCCTCAGGCTCATCATTGAACTCCTCCCAGCTGGGGGGGGGGGTCCAATAATATATACTGTCAAACTGGGCAACCAAAACACAACACACAACAAAATAAATTTCAAACTGGGACTTCACCTCTGCCAGCAGACCTGTTACCAGGGACCAGTGGGGGGCCACAGTAAAATTATTAAACATAAAAATAAAGGTCTGTGCCTGACACAATATACTGATAACTGCAAACTGGGAGCAAAGTGATGTCAGCCTTCTACAAGTAGGACTTATGCAAACCAATGTTTGGTGTCAAAGTCATGGTCTTAGACTCAATGCATAAAAAATATATGGAGAGACCTCAAAGGTTCCCTCCAAAAAAAAATTTTGTCTTTAGCGCATCTTGTGTGGGACAGACTGAAAAATCTGTTACTATACTCTAGCAGCATATAGACTACTCAAGAGCTGTGTGCCTTTCTATACACAAGCTCAACCTCTGATCTTGCCTTAATGGAAATGTTGTTAAGTTAGATAACCATTCACTTGCTCTGGACCTTGAAATACATGTATAAAAGAACTTGCAGAAGAGACAAATATGTCTCCCAGAGGTTGCCTCTCTCTGGGAATAAACTTCAATACAGGTTAAACAGAGTCCTGTTAACCCTTTTTTTTTGTGTAACTTGATGATGGATGGGGACACAGCAAATTCCCCCAGCCCTAGGAGTTTTTTGTGTGTCTTTTTTTGGTAGGGGAGTAGTCAGTGCTGATTTAGATCTGCTTATAATATAGACCATGTCTCTGGACCCTTAAGGGAACAAGAGTTGACCTTGGCTTGTCTTGTAAGGGCCCTAGGGTCATTAGCCTAGTAACCTCCTATGAGCCTATGATTATTTTTGTTAATATTATTATTTCTTTACTACCTAAATATTGTTTTATATTTCTACAAAATAAATAACTATAATATAAATACTTTTTATACTATTATTTAAAAATGTAATAATAATGTTAACTCGTTATATATCATGCA
The DNA here is from genome assembly GCF_019279795.1 of Protopterus annectens. Classification (NCBI taxonomy): domain Eukaryota; kingdom Metazoa; phylum Chordata; order Ceratodontiformes; family Protopteridae; genus Protopterus; species Protopterus annectens. The sequence continues at coordinate 745,746,476 of NC_056749.1, read as the reverse complement.
TTAAAAATTATAGTGGATATTAACAAAATATAAATTATTGTATATAAAATATTAAAACTAGCATGTAAGATAATAGATTACAGTATTCATATAAATATGTTAATAGATAAATAAGTAAGTTTTTATACCTGGTTAAATATCTAAATATTTAATTATTTATATCTATTTATTAACTTATTGGTGTGCTGATGGTGAATGTTGGACAGAACTTGAATGTCAGCGATGGCTGTGTTGAAGGAAAAGAAAGGTGAATATCAGTGAACCACCAGCAAAGTTGATGGCCAAATTGCCAACCTTTAGATATGGCAGTAAAAATAATGGTGTATTTATCATGTGACACTCTGTGTAGAGGGATGGAAGACCACTGTAAATGTGTCTAGTGATATAAAAATGTATGTGTGTAATACAGCTCACTGCTATGCTGGCCACCTAAGTAAAGGAATTACAACACAGAACTAAGCATTTCCAATCCTACATCACAGAGTGCATTGATTACGTGTCTACAGCACAATGTGATAAATGCAGAAAAAAACACTGTAAAATAAATAAGATGTCAACAAGTGCACTCAACAAAACTGCAAGAGAACTTCTAGTTTAAATAATAATCACAAAAGTAAATAATCCTAAAGGAAAACTAGTTACAACATTAAATAACTGATTTCACAAAGCACATCTCTGGACATGCTTCTTCATATCTTTTTATGTTACGAGGGCTGACATTAAACAGAATTTTGACAGAATATGTTCCAACAATATATACGAGAGTTCATAATTATACATCACAATTTGCATATTTATAATGAACCACATAAGCTTTCTTTTTTTCTTTTTGACTTACATGCATTAAGAAAGCTGTTGTAAGTCTAGGCAGTACATTGCTATCGGTATAATGTGGGTAGCAACTAGTCATAAAATGCAATATAGATGGATATAGGGGACTGCATTTGTAAAGAACTGGCAGCATTGCAGAGACTCCACTGTGATAGGGATGCTACCCCTTTCCATTCTGACAGGAATACCCTAAGACTCTACACAGGTGAAAGGCAGAGGCATTTTAACACAACACAGAAAACAAACTACAACCATTTAACCCAAAACAACCTGGGCATGCCACACAGAGATAAGATGATTCTCTATCAGTATGGGTAATGACTCTCATTTTATTGCATTGCATATCCCAATGTTGCTCAATTCTGAAGCTAAACAAGAGCTAGAAACCTGGAAACCTGGTAGCAAAGCTGTCATTCCATCTAAGCAACCTAAGCAAAGAAATAGCTTTGGACACTGGAGCAGATCATCAAGAGAAAAAAGGAATGAATGGAATTTAATTTGTGGTTAAAATAAGATGAGCTAAGAAATGCATATTGTAAATAGCAAACTTCAGTCTTATACCACACAGTGAGAGAGTATGCCACCTATCTGTACCCAAAAGCAACCATCAGAACAATAGAAAACAAGTACACATAAATCATCGTCATGAGCTATCGCAAACCATGCTCACTCCTCCATTCGCCAGAACAATGTAAAAATTCACTATAGACCCTTGATCTTGTAGCACCATTATTGTTAATTGTTAATACTCAACCAAAGCCTCCACACAAGCTATTTTACAATTCTAGTTACTGAACGTAGCCTGGCATACCATAGATCTCCTATTGATGTCCTTAGTACCAAATTGGATATATTAATTGGAGACACAAAAGACACTTTAGCTATCCATGGGGGTTCTCACAATTTATATTTGTTCCACTGTGGGGTTCAATGACATGCCCAATTATTTTTGAAACTGGGTTATTTGCTACTGCTGCCCATGAGTGCATTTCCAGATCATCATTTGCATATTTTAAATGGAACACTGTGGAAGCCATTTTTCTGAATTGTCTATGTGTTAACTTCTATGCAACACTGATGGCAGCACTTTGGTCTCTATGGAAATTGATTTTGAATTTATGTGAATATTTAAATGGGAATTACATAATAGTCTGTGTGTGCTGATTGATTTACATTTCCCAAGGATTTAGTGTATTAGTAGGTACAGAAAAACAGATGTGACTATTTGGTAGATTATGATTATCATGACAGGATTAGCAGGTTTGAAAGAAAAAGAAGAGTAACAATACTATTTAGAAATGTATTTTTTTTAAATGTGCTAAACACATAAATGCACTGGGCAAAACTATTCCTTTTCAGGGGAAACTCAAGACAACTATCTGATAAAGTGTCTTGCTCAGAGTCACAGAGTGTGAAAATGATAGTGGAGGAAAGCAAACGGTATACGCTTTGGTTACAGGAAACAGATAATTAACAGTTCAGTGCCTTAACTCTTATGCTAATGATATCAAATTAATTATGTCAGATTAAAAATGGAGACTGGGTTCTAATGAAGATAGAGGGCAAACCAGTAAGCATGTTTATGATCTAGTAAATCAATGCAAAATAGAGAATGCAAAAGAAGGGAAAACTGTGGGTAGAATTCCCTGACAATGGACATTCATAGGGAGGAGCTGCCCCTAGCGAAACTCTGCGTGACATGGATGTAGTTCCAAAAGAAGGCACTCATGCTTTCTACTGCTTAATAAGTAGATGAGGATGCATACAGACCTTTATGACAAGGCTATTACCATTTGCCAGATCTAAAAGAATCAGTAGACAGTTCCCAAAAGGATTTACATTGGAGGTGGTGTGTTATACCAAGGACTTAACACCATATGAAAAATAAACTCGCAAGATGTTTGAATCTGTGTAGGCTAATGAGAAATAGCAAAGATCTACTCTGGTTTCCAAAACTCTACCCAGCCTTACTGTACCAGAAAATGTCATATTAACATGCTGGCAGACTACATCAATGCGTACATAAAATCACTGGAGTAGCTTATTGATTTCAAAGTACTATTTTGGTTTGTGAAGGAGCTCGCCCACATTTGGCAGTGTAGCTGTAGGGCTTACATAGTGAGAGTCCATATATTTGCAGTAACGTCATCACCATATGTGAATAACTGCATTTGGGGTATTCTTATTGCTGTTGCTTTTGGTGTGTTTTAATGATGGTTGTTCCATTCTTTCTACTTGAAGGGCATATTTTTTATCTGAAAAAAGCCTATAACACCTGTTTTATATACTTCCAGTTCACATCCATAACTTCCTATAGCATCCACAACTTTTTTGGTGCTGGCTTCTTTAACTAAGTGACGTACCAGCTAATAATAGCCAGTATAACGAAGGGCAAGGCATTATTAACAAAATGAGGGTCTATATTAGAACATCGAAGTTTCAAAACTTTGAATGTTCTAATATTGAACCCTATTCAGTGAAAGCCAAAAACATCGAACATACAGAACAGCGAATTTTTTCCTAGGGAAAAAAATCGCTATTCCAAAACACATACACACAACACAAGCACACCAAACAAACAGCAATCCGCATGCATACACCTAAAATCTTACACCGAACCGTGCACTAAAGTATACACACACCACTAGGTATCCACTTACCTTAACCCAAACCCTAACCCTAAGGTCCATCACTATCGCACACTCATCTCACCCGCACCCTAACCCTAACTCACCTACTCCTCCCTAACCCTCACGTCCACACAAGCGCACACATACCTGACCCACACCCGAACCCTAACTACTCTAACCCGCACTCAATCGCACACTTACATGAACCTGACCCGTAACTTTCCACCACAGCTCTGAAAATAGCGAAGCAACAGAAACGGACAACCAAATTCTTTCCTGTTGCTTCGATATTTTCAGCTTTCACTGAATAGGGTTCGATATTAGAACATTTGAAGTTTTGAAACTTCGATGTTTTAATATAGACCCACAAAATTACACTAAGATTGATAGTCTAGGATGTCCTGCAGTGGAAAAGTTCATCTTTATTTGCCTTTTATTATTCATATGTTCATATTTATGTTCATATTTTCATAACTGAGAGACCAACATTTTATTGAGATGTTTGATGTGAAACATCAATGTGGGAGATGGGATAATTCAGTGAAAATGCTGTTTTTTATCATACTGTACTGGAAATATTGTTCTTACTTGTTGGTAATTAAGCAGTATTTAAATATGTACTTAATACTTCACAGAAATGCCTTGCAAACTGTTGAATATTAGTGAAACCTAAGATAATATTGTAGAAAACTTTCTTTAATATTTTATCATTGTAAATTGCACATCTTTAGATATATTTTACTATTTGTGTTGCTAATTATGCAGTTATACATGTTTTCAATAAACATTCACTTATAGAGGAACGTTTTGTTGTCATATGAAAATATATGCCTAGTAAACAATATCATGTTTTAACAATATATGTCTAGATTGTATAGTTTGCAAGATATGAAGATTTGTGAAAGTTTGGAAAAATATAATTTGGAGTTTGTGGGCATTATAATATATTATAATGTTTATGAAAAAGCTATGGATACACTATTAACACTGAAAAACACCTTGTTGAAAACATTCCTATTTGTACAGTTTTAATAGCCTTTATTATTCACAAAATATTTACATTTCTTTATCTTATACTTTTTAAGTTTATTTTTCAAAAATGCTCTGGAATGCCAGATATGTGCAGAATGCTAGACATTTGATAGCCCACACCACATAGGTGTTAAAGCATCACAGTATGGCTCATGGCTTTCAAGTCTGCTGGTTGGCTTAGAAGATTAATGTTAGCTGTGATCTAGTGGTGCAATGTTTGATTCCCCTCAGCCTTCATTGCTTAACTGTATGACTCTAAATCATTTAACCAGACATTGCTCCTCAGCTGATTTTGAATAAGTCCACGGAGATCAGTGCTCTCCCCAAGAAAACAAATAAGGAAATAGATGCCATCATTTTTTGCAAATGATCAACAACAGTAAAACAAAGACAACTAAACACATTAACATATTAAATCAACAGCAACCAGTTCAACATTCAACTCAATTCACTTTATGGACACAGAGTTCCAAACACATAGAACACTACTAAACACATCACAATCCCTTCTTTGGCTAGAAGACTGCATATAATGAATGTCCTTTAGTACCTTCCATAACTGACTAGGGGTTCTTAACACTTTTGTGAGTGTCATGCTCCATAAGTGAGCAATCATCTATACCAATATCAAATGTTAATAGTTCAAAGTAGGGCAAGTCTTAGGCAGATTTGACCACTTAATTACAGTAGGTCTCTGCAGAGAACCATAGTTTAAAGAAAAAAAAAAGTTTTCACTTTGAAAGCATAATTCATCATAGAGAACATCAGATATCTCATGGGCTGCAAATTTTCAGTCTTAATGTTAAAGGTAGAAGTACTAAAATATGAGTGTCAGAACAATTTTCACAATGGATTTTTGCATTTCAGAATTATTTCTAGGTAAGCTAGACCAGAAAATAAAAAAAATGTTTGTATTCTGTGAGACATGGGTAGGGCTGCCATAGGTTGCAAGTTTAGACAGAAGGCAGAGCTCTGCCTTGTTAAAAACAAAGGAATATTATGTAAAAATTATTATCTAGGAAAAGCATTAGAAACATAAATAATAATGTATTGCAGTTTATCCTTCTTTATTAAAAGATCTGTAATGAATGCAGTGTTGCATGTGCAAAGCAAAATTGCAGATGAGATCCTGAGAAATGCTGAGGTTATATGAACATGCTATGTAACAGTCTTAGCAGTTTGTGGATGATGATTGTATTATTCATCTGTCTGTTTAAGAGAAGGAATTATGATTGGAAAAAATATTCAAGAAGGTACCAAGTGAGCTGGCCAGTGCTTTGTTTTATGTACTTAATGTTAGAAATGATATAGAGTTAGATTCCCATTATGTGCAATCTCAGTAGCTGTCAAATTCTATTCTGAAAAATAAATGTCTTGCCACAAACTACTTTTACATCCCAGTAGAGTTACTGATAAAGGATGGTAATAATGGACTTCTAACACTTAGCACCCTGTGTGGCCTTTGGATCAGTAAAACATCTGGTTACATAAAGCTTCTGGAAGGTTACATTCTGAAAATTCTCCAGGGAAGTTATATTTCACAAATCTCTCACACAGGCCTATCAGCTTCAAGTTATTGCACAAGTGGAGATCTTCAGTTTTTACTGATTTCACAGGAAGGCTTTCTGTACTAATTTGATACTCCTGTACACTCTTCTTGAGTTTCTGCAAGAAAGCCATCACTACTGAGGAGGCCAGTTCTAGAAAAAGATGTTTTTGCCAGTAGAGAAGTGACATCATTGTTATGTTTTATAGCTGCTGCTTTTATTTCACTGGTGTCCACCAGGACTAGATCTAAAAGTGTACCAAGCCTGTCTAACTGCATCCAGGTCCTTTGCAATGTTTTTCATAGCTGCTCCGCCCTCTGGAGATCCTCCAGTTAGTAACTTGTTGCATTTCCTCAACAGATTTTTTTTATCATTGACTCTGTTACCACTACACACTAGGAGGAGGGGACTATGATTTTAATGGCAGAACTTGCCTTGGAGAAAGTAGAGCTCAAAAGCCACACTACGACCATCTTGATTTCTAGCTACACTCACCCTCACCCCAGAGAAGAAGCAAGAATTAATGGACAGAATGTGGAATCTTAACTTGGTACATGTGTGGAAGGTAATATCTTGTTAGATGATACATTTAAAGCATTGTGTTTCACTGACATGTTTTAGTCCTTTAAAAAACAACTGCAATCTCTTGCTGCAAGTAATATGAGTATCATTGTTTTGAAACTGTACTTTATCAGACATCCCGTGTTTGTAAATATACAAAGCTACTTGAAAATTCATCAACTTTGTACATATGTATGATAGCTGAAATTAGCTATTTATACTTTACAGGTTCATGGGCAACTTCTAGGCTAGCTGCTCTTGCAGGCCATTTTAAACATTTTAAGCTTAGCCAATTTCCTTTCAAAGGTGAGAATCAAACCTTGTGTCTTGTGTCTTTGAGGTAAATACCTTAACAATTAGGGTTCCCTTTAAATCAGTGAGTGCTTAAAATAGAGAACACTGATTTATCGACCCATTAAGAGTGAAACCCTAAAATCCCGAAGACACGGAACACCGATTTTTTTCCCTGGGAAAAAAATCACTGGGCCGTTTTTGGGACTTTGCCATTTTCTTCACTATGGTGTGATCTCGGAGTTGATATATTTAAGTAGGGGGGGGCAAAGCCCCCCCCACACTTTGTTTTGTGTTTTTAACTTTTTTTTTTTTTTTGTGGAACAGTGATTTTTTTTTTTCCCTGGTCTTCGAGATTTTCAGGTTTTGTTCTTAGTGGATTGATAAATCAGCATTCGCTATTTTAAGCATTCACTGGTTTAATATAGACCCAACAATTATGCCACTCCCCAACCCCCTTCCAAGTGTTCCATATACAATAGTCATTTTATAGTACCATGAAATTTAAATTGCACAGACTTCTGTTTGCATTGTATTGAAAAGTGTATGTTGTACAAAAGTCATTCTAAATTAACTTGGAATTGTAAGTAGTGTCTGTGATGTAGTCAAGTGTTATATTCCTTGTTTGTGTCTGCACTGTATTACTTGTACTGTTTGAAGTATGAAAGCAGTAATTGTGTGTGAACTTTGTAATTGACTGTTAGGTTCTGATCCTGGCTGATAATGATCTAAGGACCAGCCCACCAACCCCATCAGTAAAGATACTAACTAACTAACTAACTAACTAACTAACTAACTAACTAACTAACTAACTAACTAACTAACTAGCTACCTAACCTACTATTAGCAATTATGTTAATTCTTCAAATATTTTGGGTTGAGTGGCTTATGAGAAGTAAAGACTGTTGACAAGAATTCACAGTGTGAAAAGCATGAATATATTCTTCAAAAAGTCAGTATTAAAAAGAAGACTAGATCGCTGTGGGAAGAACTTGACAAGGTAATAGGAGAAAATACTTTAGAAGACAAATAATGGAAATTGTAAGTAAATGGAGATATGAATGCTAATACTGGATCATTTACAGACTTCTGGTTACTTGAGAAAAAGAAAAAGAATGAGTAGGCAATAAAATAAATGAAAGTGGTATAGATTTTCCAAGAATTGCTGAAAAATATGATTTCTTAAGTCTAAATGGAAAAATAGTATCCAAAGAGTAGGATTTCTATATAATGCTAAGAAAATTAGGATTGATTACATACATTTGTTAACTATATACAGAATAGGTATCAAATGTTACAACATACCGGAGTGGTAAGTGATCACTAACCACTAGTGACAGAATTGATTAGAAAATACTTTAAAAATAGTACAAGTCAAGTCAGTCAGCTTTTCTGTACACAAGCATATCTCCGTGAACAATTTATTTTTCACAAAAAGGCACTGAGAGTATAAATAAATCAGTATGTGTTTGAAAGCCATGCTTCACAGATACAGCAAAGCTACCCTGTACAGACCTAGTCATACTGTGACATGTGGAACATATGCCACAGAATTATGCACATGTGGAACATATGCCACAAAAGTATGCAATGTATCATAAGAGCACATAGTATGCATATTTCACTCTATATGTTTGGCAGAATGCATGTGAGAAATATTGCCTGTACTCAAACACAATGGCATACTCATGCCACACGATTGTAGCTGGTGTGTTCACACAAAACTGCATTCACTTAGGAGTAAGAAAAGGTAGTTCAGTAGTCTGAAGAACTTCATGTTGTGAAAGTTGAACACATGACTTGCAGAGGTGGATTGTAAAGGTGACACATGGAAATATATGAGTGTATGTACCTACATGCTGGATGTAATTAATACCTTAACAGGTATGCAGTTAAAATAGCTGACTCTGTGGCATCATCAAATGATCAAATACAAAAACACATTCTGTTAATGTGAATGGTATCGATATAATTTCAAACAGACCTGCAAACTCATCTCAAGCGACCAAATATAAGAGTCAGAGCATGTTTTTGAACCTGTGTTAATGATAGCAGCACTTAGTTACCATAATTAGCAGGCTTTGTGAAAGTAAGGATTTGTTATTTTTTCCATTAAGATCCCTATTAAATGTTGTTTTCAGAACTATTCCTAAAATATGAATGCCTTAATTTACACTGTGAGCACAGCTTAACACAGTGCTGTATCTGTGATGTGCAGTGTTTGCATATTAATTATTTAAACTTTTGAAGATATCCTTGTGTTTTTACTTTTCCTCAGTACATCTTATGACTGCTAGCATTAATACAGTGTAAAGTGCAGTGCCACTTATGAGTGATATTATGGCCATTTGATAGAGAAGCCAAGCTATTCTGTCACAGATGTGGTCCCAATAGTTGTTTACCATGATTAACTGTATGCCATTTGGGTGAGACAAAAAAAAAAAAACTAAAATTACTAATGCCTCAGGATATTGTAGTCTCAAAACACTGACAGTTCCAAAATCACAAAACACACACAAGCATTTTTTTTCCCTAGGGGCATTTCCGCTTGCCTCACTAATGTGAGTTAAAGCCCCTACACCCACTTTAAATAACTGTCTACGCTGAGGGCACATAAATCAAAGAAGAAGATAAAGGTGAATGTCACTATAGTTTTCTATAAAAGTAAGGTGTACTACTAATCTTAGAGAAATGCATTCACAAGCAGGTAATGCATTACCTTCACCAGGAAAACTTTCTCACACCCACACAGCATGGTTTCTGTCCCAAGCATAATACAACTACTGCACTCATATCATTCATCAACATAGTCTCCCTAGCTCATGATAACAATAAACTTATCTCATGCCTATTCCTTGACCTTTCTAAAGCCTTTGACACTGTCTCTCACCCACTCCTTGTAGATAAACTCACTAACTTACATTTCTCTCCCCCCTACTATCTCCTGGTTCTCCAGCTATCTCTCTACCCACCAGCAATCAGTTAAATGGCTCTCTGCAGTATCCTCCCCTCTCACTGTACAAATGAATGGCCCCCAAGGGTCCATACTTGGACCACTACTCTTTAATATTTTCACCAACTTGCTCTACTCCTCTTGTCCCCAGTCATCTCTTGTGCAATATGCTGATGACTGAACTGTTATAACCATTGCTGACAACCCAACTGACCTCCACTCAACTACCCAGGCATCCTTCCACACCATTGAGACTTGGCTTAGTGATAACAAACTAATACTTAATCCAAAAAAAACTAAGCTCCTACTCTTCCTCCCTAAAAACCTCACCACACTCAAAAGTATATTCACCATGTTATCCAGCAACAACACTACCATCTCAGCTGAATCTAGTACTAAATTGCTAGGTGTTACAATAGATGATCCGCTTAAGTTTGATCTCCATATTACTAACTCGGTAAAAGAACTCATCAGAAACTTGGACACCTTTTCTGTAGCAAGAAATACTTAACTACCACTGCCCAAATAACTCTCTCCCAAGCTTTATTACTCCCAACACTCCTGTACAGCTGCCACATATTCACAAACCTAAATTCTACACTTATTTCCAAGCTTGAAACTGCCTATAATAAGATCACCAAACCTTCAAGTCACACCAATGCTTAACACTACAGCAACTAGACTGGCTAGAATTCCCTCAACTGCTCCAACTATACCAACTACAAATCATCCACTCTATCCTCTATCTACCCTCTTTCTGCCCCAGCTTCTCCACTATCATATCCAAATATTCCCCTGCTGGGACGCTACGCAGCTCAAATCAAAAATTATTAGACATCTACAAACCCAAAACTAAAATAGGCTGCCTTCTCTATAACTATAACCCAGAAACATCTGGGAACGAACTCCTCTTGGAAATAAAATCCCTCCAGCATAGCAAAAGTTTCAAATTAGCCACAAGTAAATACCTAAAAACAAAGTGGTCTTGCCACTGTAGCCAACCACCCTGAAACCACCATCCTTTCTCCTATTTCACCACCTCACTCAATGTATTTCTAACACTATTCTCCTGCCTCTTCTACCTCTTCCCTTCCTCTATCTCCAACCACTCTTAATTCTTAGTCTCAAAACAACCTACCTGTCTAGTCTGTCTCCTATACTCTACCTCCCCTACATCTCCTACCAGCCATTCTTACTTTCCTTTCTTGTTTCCAAACTCCTGTACAACTAGATCCTACAAACTTTAAATAAGCATCTGTCTAACTATTAACTCATTTTGCTCTAAGCAGCTTAAATAATATTGTAACTAGTCACATTTTCTTCTGCTAATTGTTTAAAACCTTGTTTGTAACAACTCACATACTTGTCTGCCAATTGTTAATACTCTGTATAATTGAATTGCCTGAGGACCTTTTTTTCTCTCCAGGTCTTTGCTTGTAATATCCTATAGCTGATTGTTACTACTATGTTATGTTACTAAATTTAATAAATAGTTTTCTAGTCCTGAGGAGCTTTTCTCCCAGGTCTCTGCTGAAAATGAGCCAAAAGCTCAGCCAGACAAACCCAGTTAACAAATGTAAAATAAATAAAAATAAATAAAATAAAATTATATATATATATATATATATAGAGAGAGAGAGAGAGAGAGAGAGCAAGCAGCTGTAGCAAAAAGTCTGCTACAGTTACCGTTTAGTGGAATATTTGGTTTACTTCAGGAAGACCTTTTTTGTCCTCAGTGTTGGGCTGCTGACAGGAGACACGTGACTGGGAAATGGGTAAGGGTGCCAGGTGAGCTAAATACAGCTCTGCACATACACACATACACACACACACACACACACACACACACACACACACACACACAAAACCACACAAGTACACAGGCACATACACACACACACGCACACACACACAGCGGCACAAAAAAACACACATACCCTTACACATGCACACACACACATACACACACAGACACACACACACACACACACACACACACACACACACACACACACACACACACACACACACACACACACACACATGTACACAGGCACACACACACACACGCACACACACACACACACACACACACACACACACACACACACACACACACACACACACACACAAACACACATGCACACAGGCACAAACAGACACATGCACACACACACACACACACACACACACACACACACACACACACACACACACACACACACACACATACACACAAACACTCACACACACACACACACACACACACACACACACACACACACACACACACACACACACACACACACACACATATATTTGCACAGACATGGACACATAAAGAGTCAATGACAGTGATCTTTGCTAGGTTTGTTTTTTTGTATCTTTCCTTCTTTCAAATATTCTGAGTAGAGCAGAGGTGAGCCTTAACTGGATTCATAAAATCATTGTTGATATAATCAGCTATAATAGAATATTTAACTAATACACTGCTTGTCACTGATAAGAGATATGTGTTTCATTAAAAGATGTATGTAATGGTATATCACTGGTTTTCATATAGAATAATGCAGCTATATGTTTCATTAAAAGATGTATGTAATGGTATATCACTGGTTTTCATATGGAATACTGCAGATATATGTTTCATTAAAAGATGTATGTAATGGTATATCACAGGTTTTCATATGGAATACTGCAGATATATGTTTTATTAAAAGATGTATGTAATGGTATATCACCGATTTTCATATGGAATACTGCAGATATCATCATCATCATCATCATCATCATCATCTTCTTTCGGCTGTTCTCGTTAGGGGTCGCCACAACAGATCACCTATTTCCATTTCTTCCTGTCCTCTGCATCTTGCTGTGTCACACCAACCACCTGCATGTCCTCTCTCACCACATCCATAAACCTTATCTTAGGCCTTCCTCTTTTCCTGTTGCCTGGTAGCTTCATCCTTAGCATCTTTTTCCCAATATACTCAGCATCCCTCCTCAGCACATGTCCAAACCAACATAATCGTGCCTCAATGGCTTTGTCTCCAGACCTTCCAACCTGGGCTGACCCTCTAATATACTTATTCCTAATCCTGTCCACCCTTGTCACACCCATTGCAAATCTTAACATCCTTAATTCTGCCACATCCAGCTCAAACTCCTGCCTTTTTGTCATTGCCACTGTCTCCAGCCCATATAACATAGCTGGTCTCACTACCTTCTTGTAGACCTTCCCTTTCACTCCTACAGGTACTTGTCTGTCACAAATCACTCCTGACACACTTCTCCACCCACTCCATCCTGCCTGAACTCTCTTCTTCACCTCTCTTCTACACTCACCGTTACTCTGAACTATTGACCCCAAGTATTTAAACTCATCCACCTTCGCCACCTCTACTCCTGGCATCCTCACCATTCCTCTATCCTCCCTCTCATTCACAAACATATATTCTGTATTAGTCCTGCTGACCTTCATTCCTCTTCTCTCTAGAGCATATCTCCATCTCTCCAGGGTTTCATCCACCTGTTCCCTACTCTCACTACAGATCACAATGTCATCTGCAAACATCATAGTCCACGGGGACTCCTGTCTGATCTCGTCTGTCAACCTGTCCATCACCATTGCAAATAAGAAAGGGCTCAGAGCTGATCCTTGATGTAACCCCACCTCCACCTTAAACACATCCGTCACTCCCACCGCAGACCTCACCGCTGTCACACTACCCTCGTACATATCCTGTACCACTCTTACATACTTTTCTGACTCTCCTGACTTCCTCATACAATACCACAACTCCTCTCTAGGCACACTGTCATATGCTTTCTCTAAGTCTACAAAAACACAATGCAACTCCTTCCGACAATCTCTGTACTTCTCCATCAACACTCTCAGAGCAAAGATTGCATCTGTAGTGCTCTTTCCTTGCATGAAACCATACTGCTGATCACTAATCATCACGTCTCTTCTTAACCTTGCTTCCACTACTCTTTCCCATAACTTCATGCTGTGACTGATCAATTTAATTCCTCTTTAGTTACTACAGCTCTGCACATCACCCTTATTCTTAAAAATCGGTACCAAAACACTTTTTCTCCATTCCTCAGGCATCCTCTCACTTTCCAAGATTTCATTAAACAATCTAGTTAAAAACTCCACTGCCATTTCACCTAAACACCTCCATGCTTCCACAGGTATGTCATCTGGGCCAACAACCTTTCCATTCTTCATTTTCTTCATAGCTATCCTTACTTCCTCCTTGCTAATCCATTGTACTTCATGATTCACTATCCCTACATCATCCAACCTTCTCTCCCTCTCATTCTCTTCATTCATCAACCCCTCAAAGTACTCTTTCCATCTCCTCAACACACTCTCCTCGCTTGTGAGAATGTTTCCCTCATTATCCTTTATCACCTTTACCTGCTGCACATCTTTCCTAGCTCGGTCCCTCTGTCTAGCCAATTGGTACAGATCCTTTTCTCCCTCCTTAGTGTCCAACCTTTCATACAACTCTTCATATGCCTTATCCTTCACCTTCGCCACCTCTCTCTTTGCCATGCACCTCATCTCCTTATACTCCCGTCTACTTTCTTCATCTCTCTGACAATCCCATTTCTTCTTTGCCAACCTCTTTGCCTGTATACTCTTCTGTACTTCCTCATTCCACCACCATGTCTCCTTGTCATCCTTCCTCTGTCCCCATGTGATACCAAGCACCTTTCTAGCAGTCTGCCTTACTAGCTCTGCTGTAGTTACCCAGCTATTTGTTAACTCTTCACTGCCACCCAGTGCCTACCTTAACTCATCCCTGAACTCCACCTCACAATTACCCTTTTTCAATTTCCACCATTTGATCCTTGGTGCTGCCCTCACACTCCTCCTCCTCTTCTTGATAATCAACGTCATCCTACAAACCACTATCCTATGCTACCTAACTACACTTTCACCGGTCACCACTTTACAGTCTCCAGTCTCCTTCAAACTGGCCTTCCTACATAAGATATAATCCACCTGTGTGCATCTTCCTCCACTTTTGTACATCACCCTATGCTCCTCCCTCTTGTTAAAATACGTATTCACCACAGCCATGTCCATCCTTTTCGCAAAATCCACCATCTGACCTTCTGCATTCCTTTGTTTAACACCATACCTACCCATCACTTTCTCATCCCCTCTGTTCCCTTCAACAACATGCCCATTGAAATCTGCTCCAATCACCACTCTCTCACTCCTGGGTACAGTCATCACCACTTCATCCAATTCACTCCAAAATTTTTCTTTCTCATCCATTGCACACCCAACTTGTGGAGCATACGCACTAACAACATTCAGCATTACACCATCAATTTCCAGCTTCATAAACATCACTCTATCAGACACTCTTTTCACCTCCAAAACACTCTTAGCATACTGTTCCTTCAGAATAACTCTTACGCCATTTCTCCTCCCATCCACACCATGATAAAACAATTTGAACCCACCTCCGATATACCTAGCCTTACTGCCTTCCATCTGGTCTCTTGCACACACAGTATACCAACATTCCTTCTGTCCATCATATCATTAAAAGATGTATGTAATGGTATATCACTGGTTTTCATATAGAATACTGCAGATATATGTTTCATTAAAAGATGTATGTAGTGGTATATCATTGGTTTTCATATGGAATACTGCAGATATATGTTTCATTAAAAGATGTATGCAATGGTATATCACTGGTTTTCATATATAATACTGCAGATATATGTTTCATTAAAAGATGTATGTAATGGCATATCACTGGTTTTCATATGAAATACTGCTGTCCGGTTTCTTGACTGCTTTGATTTTCCCTGTATTCTGCTTCCTTGGATAATGATATTTCAGTTCAATAATGATATTCATTTAGGCTGATAAGACTACACATGCAGTTGTTCTGATGAATGCCCACTTACTGTGTGTGATGGGTTGATGTGCACAGCTTTACTTAACTGGTGTCACCAGTTTCTTCAAACACTGTATTTTGGAAAGCCCTCAGTGTTCTCTTAGGCTTTGCTGGATGTGTGAATGAGGGTAATGATGATGTATGATACGGTTAGGATTGTTAATTGGTACACCTGATTGCTAGAAGCAGTTTCTCACAGTAATTTCAGCCGTATAGTGGAACGTGTGATGTCACTGCCACAAAGTAGTGTGAAAATAAATGTCATCAAACCTAATCAGCAGAAGAATGAATTTATTCTTTTAATCTTGTTATACAGTTATACATTTATAGAACCGTTCTCAGCTGCTCGCTTGGATTGCTGTTTGTGTTGTAATGAGACCGTAGACATCTTGGCAGTTATCTTTGCCTCGGACATATATCACTTCTTATCATTAAATAAAACAGTACCTGAACTTAATATTATTTCCAAAGGTGAGAATGTAGAACAATGCACTTCTAATGCACTGCTGTAATTGTCTGCATATCTGAATTCCATATCTATAAGCCCTTCTGTAGCCAATATTTTAACATACCTAGACACACAAACAGGTGGTTTCATTTAGCCTCTAACAGAAACGAGTTGCTTGTTGTTTCCTGACACAAACCAGCATTTCTTTTTCCTCCAAGACGTATAATGATTACTTTCATTTGTCTGTTTTGCTGGCATCCAGTGAAAATGCACTTTTTCTGTGTTTGCTCTGCCTGTAGTTTCTCTATTTGCTTGTTACTTTTATTTTATTATTAACTTGAACTGTGTGCTCCCTTCAAGTAGATAACCCATTTATTTAAGGTATACAAGAAGAAAGTTTTATAGCTTTCCTAGCTCATATAAAAGAACTACAGCACTAATTATGAGTGGACGTGCACATCTGGACATTATGAAGAACACAAGGGTATTAGCTTACATTGCAACATTAATTCTTTTTTATTATTTAACATTTGTTTACTAGGAAAGTCTAACCGGGACAGAGGCCATTTTCAACGGAGGCCTGTTTTTTTATTAAATTATTATTTTTCTCTGCTCATGGATATTCTTTACCTTTATTTAGTTCCAGGAATCCAAAACAATTTTAGTAACTTTTTTTAATATATCGCTGTTGAGTTCCTGGATAGTTTCTCTTAAGTTATTTCAGTTTGACCCAAATATGCAGCCTCACAAGTACTGTAGGTGATGAAAACAACACCCTTAATGCAGAATGTCATGCAGTTCACAGTATTAATGTTCGTTATTTGGGTAGATGTTTAACGGCATTTAACTCATTAAATATAAAACAAATGAAATTGCTGCCTGTATATAGTTAGCTTTATATATGTTTTATATTAATGTTTAGTTAATATAAGATGTGTTTCAGATTCTGTCCATACTAAACCTAGTCTCCCTTCTATGAGTATTCATTTCATACACACAGACACACACACACACACACACACACACACACACACACACACACACACACACACACACACACACACACACACACACACAATATGAACAATTAATATCTGTAGCAAACTTGAGTTCACAGAAAGAAAAAGATCAGAGACTTGCAGCAGCTAAATTCTGAAAAGATGTAAATGCATCCAAAGATACAAAGGTACAGACAGAATGATGAGACATACCACAGTTTAGAAGCTATCTAAAATTTTCTATACTTACACTATGTAGTATAAAGGAATCAAGAAAATTACATTAAGAAGTAAGTCAATGATCACAAAATAATGAAAAGCTTTCCCTATTGTATGATTATATTCCCGAATCAGATTATCAGCCCATTGCCAAATACATAGCAAAGGTATGCGTTAATCTCATGAAATGCCCAACCTAAAAGGATGCAATCAATCTTTCTAATTACCTCAGACAATCCCTGGACAGAAGATGCTTTCCAGGTGCCAGACCATAAAGTATTTTATTTTCTGTAATTGGTAGTACATGGAACAAGTAAAGACACATGCACTACAAAGAATTGTAATTCTGCCTGTCTTTCTCTCTCTCTTTTTATTCCTGATCATAGCTCAGTTGTTAAGGAGTTTCTTGGCACCAATGCTCATGATTGCATACTTGATCATAGCCCACTATATCTGTACAGCTATTTTTCCTGTCTGTGTATGTCTAGTGAATCTGCTTTGTTTGGTTGGTTCTTCCTTTCTTTTTTTCTTCTCTCTTTCTCTCTGTCTGCCTTTCTGTCTGCATATTGAATTATCTATCTGTACAGAAGTAAGATCAGCAGTCTCCTAGAAAGACATGGGAGAGAATTCAGTGAAGCTTACATGATTTTTTTGGGGGGTGTATGCATTGCGGCATGATGCATACACAAGCATGAACAATTTTAGATTCAGTAAGCATCATTTAGCAAGCACACACAAATAGGAAAAGGTCTTGGAATGCAAGTTACCTCATAAGCAGGGGTGGCTCGTGCTATAGGACTGCAGGACTGCAGCCCTCCCCACCTGTAGAAAAGAAAGAAGAAAATCTCCCCACCTGTAGAAGAGAAAGAAGAAAATAAAAATAAAAAATCACGAGTCCCAGAACTCCACGCATGTGTGCTTGGAATTCCTGGTACTCACAGAACTCCAGACTGCTGTGTTAGGCAGTTTGGATACAGGAGAAAGGCATCTCTGCCCTGCAGCCCCAGACGTCTGTGCAGTGATGAGCACACAGAAGAGAAAAAAACTGGACTGCATTGTATGCAGGCTGGAGCCTCCAGCCTATTCTGACAGAGCCAGCCAAACCAGAAACCAGCCATTAACTTGCATGGGCAGGCTGAGACTACAGAGAAGCTTGCTTTCACCTTTCCTGGGGAATGACTGGATTATTAATGTGGAATGGAAGACTAGATCACCTACCAGGGAGCTTACGGAAGACTGGAGCAGATAGTGGTGTATGTGTAATGCGCCAGTTGCAATATACTGGTGGGTAGAGAATACTCAGGCTTGAACCCTGTGCCTTAGGTGCAGGTGGCAAGGGCCTGAATTCTCTACCCACCACCATTTGTAAAACAAATTTGCAGATGTTTGCCTCATATTTGTTCTGTTCCTCATAAAATCTGTGGTTTCTGTGTGTTTGTTTTTCCTTGCAAAGACAATAGTGCTGTGGTGCACTGGTAGCATTGTTGCCTAACAGTTGCAGGTTCTCTGGTTTGATTCTTGGCTGGGGTGCTTTTGGTGTGGAGTCTGCATGTCCTCCCATCTTACAAAGAACATGTGTGTGGAGTGTTTCTCCCTGCTCTGCTGAAAATTGGCTTTTGTTCCAAGTCAGCCTTTCCTGGTTAACAAATGTTAAATAAAAATAACAGGCATTTGAATTTCAGACTTCGTATTCTTCGGAAAGTACATGGTAACACAAAACCTTTTATTCTAGCAATGTTCTAAGTTTATAATATGGATATTTGAAATCTGTCCCTATTTTTGGGACTGTGTTCCCCTATTATTGGCTTTGCTCAGGTGTTTTGTGCCAAGAGGTTGACAGCTATGGTGAGAACTGAATTCACTAAATGGTAGCCATTTAAGTTTCAGTCTTCCTCTCTTTCACAAAACAGATAATTTGGCATAGTGGTATGTTGCTCTGACTGTTTTGCATAGGGTCTCCTGGGTTCAAGACTTTGCAGTGAAATATATGATGGTAACACAACATTTTATTCTAGCAACTTTCCAACATTATACAAGCAATGTTTAAAATGTGTCCCTGGTTTTTGAGCTTTTGCCCCCCCCCCATACATGTTGGCTTTTTCCAGATTTCTTGTGCTGCAAAGTTCAGAGAAACAGATGAGTGTCGAGTCGATTTTACATGGAGCTGAGAGCTGCAGGGGAACAAAAGTTTAGTGCTGCTTATGGTGAGTCTGCTTGCATTGTTAATAGCACAACAGGTAGTGTACTTGCTTTTGATACAGAAGGCTGTGGGTTCTACTCCCACAATAGGTAGATGCATTGCTGATGCTGTACTGTGTTGTAAAGGGGTGGATGCTGCAGCCCTTTTTGGCAAAGATACCTAGTAACTATGAACCTGTTATCAGTTTGCCATCCATTCCCTATTGTGATATTACTAGCTTATCATTTTTTAATGCAACATAGGCAATTTATTCCTCAAGAGCAACAGGCACTTTGTTTGCAGATGAAACAATGACATATAAAGTTGTTTGCCAGCAGCAACCTCTTCATTAGTTACAGATTTCTTTAATGTGGAATTATTTAAATGAGTTTTACTTCTTCAGAAATTGTGCATATTTACTGATACTGGTGGACTGCAGAAATTTGAGTAGACTTTTTTTATGATGGAAATGTTCTGAACTGGGCAGTTTTGTCATTAATGGTGCATGCATTTTGTTTCATTGTTTACTGGGAAAATGTTCAAAACAATAAATTAAAAATGCCCTCTAACAACTGTACTGTATTGTACAAGGAATATAATTTAATACAATCAGGAAGGTGTATCAAAGAGCACGTGTATGTTTCGTGTTCAAGGGGCCTATGATTTGAAAACAGCCCAAAGTTAATCTTTATCTGCCACTGGCAAAATGTATTTTCTTCAAATGTGGGTTTCAATGCTGTTTCAATGAATGTGAGTTTCAAGGGCAGAGAAGTTTCAATGTTGTCTATTTTCATTGTGAGACTGCATTGCTTCATTTAGCAGATATCTATTGCTGTAAAATGCAAAATAAAACTTTCAAATGAAATCCAAATCATCTCAGAAGTAAAGCAGTATGCACAGTACAGTGTTTATAGTAAATGGGGTGAAATAACCAAGGAATGGGACATTGGAATGGCTGCAGGGGGGCATCTCCATTCAACCATGATTTTGTGAGGAGAGAAGGGCAGCAAACTCAAAGACAGCCCCAGCCGAGCTATAAGTTTCAACTGTCCAGATTTTTGCAGAATGATTAGATTTTTGTTTCTTATTTTTGGTTTGTTCCTCATAAAATTTGTGGTTTTCTGGCAAATTATTTAGGAATGAAGTCACTAAATAATGACAGACATTGAGTTTCAGACGTCATAACCTTCAGAAAAATGCATGCTAAAGCAAAACCTGTTATTCTATTAACTGTCATAAGTTTATACAAGAGCAATTTTAGTACTGTTTGTATGTTCCCCCAATATATTTGGCCTTGTCCAGATTTCCTGCATTAAGAGGTTGAGAGGTATGTGCACATAAATCGCTTTATAGAATTAGGAATATCCAAACGTCTCGACTGTCCCCAATTTTGGCTCAAAATGTTGCTCTCCTCCTAATAATTCCTCTGTAAAATGGCAATTTTGGAAGAAAACGTGGAGAGTTTACAATTATAAATAGCTGTAGTGATCAGAGTTATAGATTACTTTTATTTCAGAAATGCATGTAGATGGTCTTATTTTGTCAGCTGCTCAAGTTAATAGTACTAATATTAAAAAGGCGTCCCTTTTTTGACAGGTTCCCAGCTGTATTGTGTGGCAATTTTATATTTTTGCATCACATTTTTGGACTGTTTTTCATAACATTGTGGTTTTCTGGCAAATTAGTGGAAAATCATTAAAGACTGAAGTTAGAAAATAATGGCAGACATTTGAGTTTCAGATTTCATACCCTTCAGAAAATGCATAATAATGCAATACCTACTACTTTCTACATTTATAAGAGGAATATTTAAAAATTGTCCTTATTTTTGGGCCTGTAACCCACTTCTATGTATGGCTTTGTCCAGATTTCTTGCTCTGAGGTTGCGAAGTATGAGTGTCAGAGCCATCGCTGACAGCCAGAAACATTTCAAATTGTGACATACGTGTTGCACCCCACTGCCCATTGTAGTGGCTCTGGATGTATCCAAGCAAGGCAAGGAGCAGCTATGCAGTGTAAGTGTGCAGAGTATTCCCCCATCCAAGGTAGACCACAAGTACGACCGTGATTTTGCAAAATGTTCTGGTTTTCTGTCATATTTTTATACTGTTGATTTATGCTTCTTATTATTCAGAAAATGCATGCTGTCACAGTGCCCTGTTGCTCTGTGTTTAAGTAGCAATGCTTTAATGACCACCAGGTAAGCTTGTTGGAGATTGTAAGATGCAAGTAAGCTTTAATAAGCATACTGTTAAAGAATTACCAACATTGAAAGTCTTTTCATTGCTGCCATGCAGAGAATATTTACATAACTAGATGAAGTATAAGCCTTAGGTATTGAAAGACATATGACAGTATTTGTAATAAAGGACAGAATTACAGTATTTTCAGAAGCTCATTACATTTGTTAGAGACTTGCAGTCATCTTTGCAGGCTTTACCTGTAAACTAAACTGAATGCCAATCTATAATGTGTGGTCCACAACTTGTGCAGTAATCCTTTAAGCAGTTTATATTGAGCTTGTTTCTTGTTTGCTGTTCATTTTTTACATTGATAATGTCTTCCCCATGAAACAAGTAGATAGTTGTTGCCAGGCAGCAGGTCTGTTTTGGATAAGAAACATTTTTACAAGTGGGGGTATCACACAGAGATTGCTACTTTTAGCATGTTACTTGGTAATTTTATAAAGCTGAATATAAATTATAATTAGAACTGCACTGCAAGGGAAGTGGTTTAAGTTGAGTGCTGCTTGTTTTTTTTATTTTATACTTGATTTTGACTGGCATTTCAGTAATGTATTTGAAAAGTAATTTATTTATTCATGCATCACAACCTTTGTGTTTCCATCTAGATATTAAGTAAGTTGTCATGTAGCCAATGCATTGAAATATTTTTTTCTTCTACACTTCATTTTGTCTTGATTGGACTTTCATATGTTCATAGGTTCATAGGTTTATACTAGGCTATCTGCCCTAAGGCATTTATAAGCCTAGCCCAAAGTATTGGGGCTTACGCCACCCCTTATATGAAAAAATACTGTGCCCATTAGTTTGTTGTGCCTCTGTCCAGCAGTGACACAGAGATGATTCCCGGGGTAAACCTACAATCTCCCATCCACAGGTCAAGATTTCTCTTGAACAGAGCCAGCGAGGTGCTCTGCCTCACATGGACCGGGATTTTATTCCACAGCATAGGGAGTCTCTGAGTGATAACTCTATCCCTCCAGCACGTCCTATTTATATCCGTGCTAAGGTTTAAGTCGCTTGCTCTAGTGGTTTTGGTGGATTTGGATTTTTTGAGGTGGAGCATGTCCATTAGTTCTGGGTTGGACACGGCCTTGTATGTCAGGCACATGTCACCTCTGAGCAGATGGTATGCGACTGAATAGAGCTGGAGTTTCTTCAATCTGGCAGCATATGACAGATTTTGGAGTCCCTTTATCCTTTTGGTGAGGAACTTTTGGGGTCTCCAATTGCTGCAGATGTCGGGTGAGATACATCCCAAATGGGGCATTGTACTCGATCATTGGTCTGATAAGTGAAGAGTACAGGGGAACAATGACCTCACTAGATCTGGATGTGAATCCCTTCATGATCAGGTGGGCAATGTAGAAGGTCTTTCTAACCACTTTAGCAATGTGAGTGTCAAAAGAAAGGCCACTGTCAACCTGGGTCCCCAGGTCCCTGATAACCTCTTCTGTGCTTAGTGGATTGCCACCTATATGGTAGCTTGGGGTTACCTTGTTTTTCCCAAAGGGTATGACTATACATTTTTGGCTTAACTTCAGACCATGGCTCTGGCACCAGCTATCTGTTTACGTGAGTCCCTTCTGAAGGATATCCATGTCCGATGCACTTTCCACTATGGCGCCCAGTTTACAGTCGCCTGCAAACTTTGTCAGCCAAAGTCCTCCCATGTTGGCCTGTACTTCTGAGAAGTAGATGCCGAACAATAGGGGCCAAGGACCGAGCCCTGTGGGACACCACTTGTGACCGGCTTGGAGTCTGACATAGCGCCAGCAACTCTAACCCTGTGGGTTCTGTCCTTGCCAGTTTGCAACCCATCTTGTGACATATGGGTTTACATTGCTGGTAGTTTTCTACAATACCCGAGTGGGGTATTGTGTCGAAAGCCTTTGCAAGGTCAAGGTAGGCTGTATTGACTGCCTTTCCCTCATCAATGGCCTTGGTGACTGTTTCGAAGAAGTCGACCAAGTTCAAAAGGCATGATCTGCCCTTGACGGTTAAACTGGGTCGGGTCCAATGTCTGCAAGTCCCCTATATCTTTGTTTATGAGCTCCATTATGATCCTCTCCATAGCTTTGCAGACTAGACTTGTTAAGCTTATGGGGCTGTAATTACCTGGGTCCATAGAGGCACCGCCTTTGTGGAGTGTGACCACAGTTGCCGTACGCCACTCCTTGGGCACGTATCCTGTGGTAAAGCTGAGATTAAATAGCTGCCTTATGTGCGGGTTTAATTCCTCATTTAGCTTGTGTAGCACACAGCTGGGTACACCATCCGGTCCCATTGATGCTGTGTTTTTAGCTTTAGAGAGAGCAGCTTTCACCTGTGCATTTGAGATGTCTGGGAGGCTACACTCCGCTGGGATAGTTATCTCTCCTTTAGGGGGGGAGAGGGGGGTGAAGTTTGCACTGAACCTGTCTGCCAGTATGTTGGCAATGTCTGTGGGTTCAGTGATTTTTGTATCATTTTGGACTAATTCTGAGCATATCTGGGAGTTTCCACCCAGGTTCCTAACATAGCTGAAAAAGGCCTTATGATTGTCCTTTGAATCCATGGCAATTTTTCTCTCAAAATTGGCCTTAGTTGATTTTATGAGTGTTCATAATGATGGTTTGGCACCCAGGGCAGTGTATTTAATTAAAGTTCCAGTTGTTGTGGTTTTGAGCATAGCCCCACCCCTTTCTAGTTGGCCACACCACTTCCCATTGGCCCCACACATTCAGCTGTCTCCTGCAGCACCCCTTTCATTTGAAGTCACCAGCTGCCACTGCTCCTAAGTAGTGGAATCCTATACAAATGACCCAGGTGGAGTGATCCAACAAGCAGAAAGGCATCTTTGTAAACTCTGTCAGTACCTGTAGTGTACGCAGACTTTTTCAGTGTACAGGAGTCTACATGGACAGAATGGGGTGTAAAAGTCCACAAATATGGGCATAACTCCAAAGAAAATGTTAGCTCACATACATAAATAATAATTTTTTTAATAATTTTTCTGTGTGCCATAATGTGCAAACATGCTTAACAGAAATAAAAAAAAATAATATTTCTAATATGTTTTTCACAAATATACTGCATCGTGTCCATACAACGGTGCATACATGCTGTCACCAAGCTCACACGGCTATGAACCTTGTAGTATCTAGGCTGTCAGCAGATATGTATGCAAATTAGGTAAATTTTCTGAACTGATAAAAGGAGCAACCGTGTCCGCATATCCCCTTCGTGTAGGCTCCTACATGATGTTGATATTCCCACTGGATTCGGATGAGATTGAGGGGGTTATTTTTAGGATTTTTTGTTCCCAGCTGGATGTGCTTGCATGGAGCACCTCATAGCTTTGCGTGTTCATGCAAACCAACTACTCACGTGACAGTGATGACATAGGCAGCAATCAATTAAAACCGGACAGCTTCAATTTATATTTTTGACTTTTCTATAAGCTATGCTGCATGCCATGGCGCATAATGGTGCAGAGCACACTAAAGTAGGGCCTTTAAATAATGTTAATTACATCCTTGGCAGTTGAACTGCATCTTACTTAGCCAATCCAACATGGTTGACCTAAAACAGAACTGTATAAAATATGCATACACCCTTCATTCTGATTTTCCATCAAAACTCCGGGCCATTGGGGTAGACATTTGGGAATTTTAACTGGGATAATGTCAGTGCTGCTGGTGCTGCTGACAATAGGCCTAGGCAAAGATGGGGAAGAGTGTTCAGGCCCAGGGTAACCTTCCAGGTGTTACATGAGCTAGATATTGTACAGCAATACAGGGTGGACAGGGACATATTACAAGAACTCACTGAGCTCTGTCCCACTCAACTCACAGTCAGAGCTAACAGAGGGAAACTCATCCCAGTGGAGACAAAGGTATGTGTAGCCCATAGCATACTAGCTACAGATATTTTCCTAAACACATCTGAGGACATGATGGGAGTGTCACAGGCATCTGTATCCAGGATACTTCACCAATTCTTGGATGCTATGCTTCCACATGTCAGTGAACACATATCTTTCCTCTTTATCCCTGAGACGAGGGCCAGCAATATGCAACACTTCTACCATGTAGCAC
>NC_056749.1:745625532-745715532 GCF_019279795.1 Protopterus annectens | reverse complement strand
CTCTGCAGTTGCCATTAGTGCTTGGAAACGTACATAACAAAATGGCCATTGCACTTATATATTGACCTGATGAGGGAAAAATACATGGAGGTTATAACTACTTCTTATTCAGGTGACAGTGCCCTCAGTTATGACATGAACAAGATATAATGTCCTTCTTTGCCCTTCCTACCACTGTGGACATGCTGATCTATGGTAACGTAGGTGTCAACCTGTGTGTCCGGGTCTGTGTGCCCAGGCCTCTCACCCTTGAGTATGTACTTAAGGTGTTGCTACTGATGTGTTATGTAGCAGGGACATTGCTGGTACTGAGAAGAATGATAATACATATATCTGCATGGAGTTTAATGTGATGATTGTGTCAACTATCATTTGGTCATATATGACCCTCTTGTAGGATGTTGACATAACCCTCTTGTAGGATGTTGACATAATTTGGAGAGTCTATGACCACTCCCAGTTTGCAGGCATCAGCAAACCTTGTCTGCCACAGATATTCACTTTGTGTTTGTACATTGGATACATGGATTCCAAACTTTAGAGGATCTAGGACTGAACTCTGCGGAACACCATTGGTTACAGCTCTGACAATATGAATGTTACCAGTGATATTACTGTTGATGGCTAGCTGGGAGGGCTTGTCAATGATGCCTATGTGGGGGATAGTGTCAAATGACTTGGCAGAGTCCAGGGAGTTGTAAGAACAGATGTCCCCTCATCCACAGCATTGGTGACTGCCTCATAGATGCCCACCAGATTTAACAGGCATGATTTCCCTATTACAGATCCAACAGTGTAGGGTCAAGTGTTTGTAGATTGCCTATATCTTTGTTGTTATGGTCCATGATGCGTTGCCCTATAGCCTTACATATATGGCTAGTCAAGCTAATAGGTCTATAGTTCCCGTGGTCAGTGGACACACCGCCTCTGTGCAAGGGGATAACAGTGGCTGATTTCCAGTCAGCTGGAATGCAGCCAGTGGTTACACTATGATTGCAAAGAGTTTCCAATGGTGTTGGTAATCCATGTTGAATACCATGTAAGACGCAGCCTGGGATGTCAGCAGGTGTAATAGATACTGTGTTTATTACCTTAGAGAGGCCATTTAATACCTATTCTTTAGAAATACAATGTATGGGACAGGTTGTAGGGATGGAATGGTGTACATGTGGTGGGGACAGGGGATTGCAGTTGTCACAGAACCTGTCACCCAACAGGTTAGCTATGCCTACAGGCTCATTATATGTGGTATCATTATGTATGAGTTTGGCAACAATGTGGACCTTTCCTTTTATGTTTCACATGTAACTACACAATGCCTTGTGGTTGTCCTTTGTAGAGGAGGCTAATTTTTCCCATACTTTGTTTTGCAGGACTTCATAACAACACTTATTTGCTTTTTAAAGCTGAGGAGGGAGTGCCACCATTTTATGAGGGTTCACTCCCTCCTAATGTGAGACACCAATGTCTACCACTTATTGTAAAGCCTGCTAATGGCAGTTGTCCACCAGGCAGGTTTGCTGTGCCATGAGAAACTAGTTTTGCTCCTGTCAGGTACTGGTGAGTCAATGCAGTTGTACAGGTGCTTGTATAAAGCATTGGTGTAGAGCTCTGCATAGTTGCCTGTTCCATCTGAGGGCTGTGGTGCAGTCAAGCTATTTATAACATCCCATAGTAGGTTATAATCTGCTTTGTTGAACTTTATTTCTTTATATGCTGCAAGGGGGGTGTCAGGTGTGATATTTAATTTGAAGATACCAGTTTGTTGTCAGATCTCACCGGGGGGACCTTACAGTGGAGGACTACAGTAGTCACCCATATTGGTAAGCACCTGGTCCAGTATGTTGTCTCCCCTTGTGTGGATGTCAACCCACTGATCCAGGGCCTTGTAGTTAAGGGAGTCGACTAACCTCTGGGCAAGTGAGTTTGAGCATGGGTAATCAACCCATTTAGTGGGTAGTTAAAGTCAACCCAAACCATCTAGTTTTAATATATCTTGATAGACTCAAGTGGATCCATTTAAATACAGTGGGTATCCAGATTCATGGAGTTGATCCTGTAGCTGGCAATGGCTTTATTAGGTGCTTTACAAACAGTCAATTGCACCTGCAGTTTATCCAGGGAATCATACTATCTAACCAATCTGGATGAGTATCTGTCCGTAATGAATATGGATACACCACCTCCATTACTTTGCACACTTTAAGTCTGAATGTGTTGAAGGAGGTGTAGACTGGTATGGCTATGGTGGTCTCCACAGCCTTGACTGCACAATGTCTGCATCTTCCAAGGTAGGGACAGCTTCCACTGAGTGGAGTTTAGTGGTGACATTCCTAGCATTTAGCAGCATAATCATGATGTTGTTTGCACATGGCATTTTCTCATTAAAAACATTTTCTTTGTGACACCATCTAAAAGGCAGTCTATGAGGGTGGCAACAGCCTTGGTCAGTTGCCAAAATCCCAGGGGTGACAGATGAAGACCACCTCTGGCAAAGCATTGAGGTCTGTTGAGCAGGTAATCCCAGGCTGACAGATAGTGGATCCCCTTACATTGACACCACACACTATAGCAATTATTGAAGTCAGTCATTTTCCATTTGTATTGACCCATCATCCTAGGTGATGGTAAAATGCAGCTCAAGACCAAGGGCATACCTGCCTGAGACACATAGTCTGTCAGCCCAGTCATGTCTCTGCATACAGTCCAGAGAGGTATGTCTCAAGTCGTAAACACCAACAGGAACTATGACATAGTCAAACAGTACCTGATGTTGACAGACTTGAGAGCATGTGAGATATGGCATATCCTGGTAACTCACAGAAACCTGTCCTTTATGTAGCCTGGCCAGAAGCACATCAATGTGTCTTATGATGTAATCACCTATGAGTAATGATTGATTTTGTGTTTTGCCTTAGGTGTTTCACCGGTGAGACAGTGGTGCATGAGGTATTATGTGTTCTGTGTTCTACAGAGGTATGATTATGTGTAACCAACTTGCATTTACTTTCTGAGGTCTCTGGTGTTTACTTATGTGTCTGGTAAAGACCTCCGCACATGTAGGTATATGTGATGTGGGTTTGGGTGAGGTAGGATGTGCTCCTTCTAGACATTTACTTCTCTGCAGTCATGGCCACTGTCCTTGGCCACTGACTGACTACATTTGCAGAAGACTGCAAATTAGGGGCTGTCATTGAATCCCACACTGACTCAACAGTTATCCAGGATGGGCTGACACAGACATTGAGTTGTTGTTAGAGCCATGGGCTACCAGTAAATGCCAAGGAATGCACAATAGTATCCCTTGGCAATTCATCCACTCCTGGTAACCAACATATTGACCGTACACCTCCAACAACTGACCCAGTAATCAGGGACTTACAGACACATAGATAGTGATCTAGCCTCTGACTATCATG
Source organism: Protopterus annectens (assembly GCF_019279795.1). Taxonomy (NCBI): domain Eukaryota; kingdom Metazoa; phylum Chordata; order Ceratodontiformes; family Protopteridae; genus Protopterus; species Protopterus annectens. Next base: position 745,712,113 of record NC_056749.1, on the reverse strand, counting down.
GGTTTGTAATATTTGGGGATCCAGTCTATGTTACTCAACCTATAAACAAAAGTGTGGCATGAAAATCCAAGACAGTCATTGTCCCAATGTGTTCATCATTCATCATACCCACCACTGAGTGCAATGTCACCTTTGGTATCTAACTAGCCAGGCATATCTGACAAATGTCGCCTCCACAGAGGTTCCACAGTAAACCAACACACAGTGTACATGACATGTCCTATGCAAACCGCGTCAAGCCTGTAACTGTGTATTCTGTCTCTGTCATGCTTTGGAGGGGAGTTGTATGCCTGCTGTGCTGGAAGGTGTCAGACCCCACTGCGTATTTCTTGCATATCCAAGAAAGGACTAGCATGAGAATTCCCTCTCCCACATACTTACACCTTGACTGTGGTATAAACAGGACATGCTGGGCAGACAGCTATGTAGCCCAGACACTACACCCAATATCTAACAGGCTCCCAATGCATGTGAAGCACAGTCCTGCCCTAACGCAAATAATGTGCAAGTTACATGACAAGATGGGGAGCATGACAATTAGAACTGATTTAGGACAAATGTCTCTAATGGACACAAGGAAATTGTGGATGGGTCACTACGCATGCCCCAGCTTGTTCGTGTATCAGCTCCAAAAATCATGCTTACACTTATCAAGATTATCAGACCATGTCAGAGTTTAGGGATGCATGTCTAAGATGAAGGAAGCCCTTGTTTTGTTAGCCTATTATACACACATGAACCCATGGAGCCATGCAGCTATACTGTTTTACCTTTCTGATGATATTTTTCTTCTGTGCTGTAATTCCATCCTGTGCTTTGATGTTGATGGGTGTATTGTAGATGTGAACTCATTGGTGTGCCCTACACAATCCTGAAAGTGAAATGTAAACAGTGCCATGAAACACCTTTCGTTGTGTGACTACAAAGCAATTACAAAAGCATCCAAGTAACATACATGACATAATGTGGTTTACACATCACAAATGGCAGTGTTCAAACTGTGTGACTGACCAGTATAAGTAGCATGTCAAAGGTAACAATGGATGAGACATATACATATTAATTTAGATAGTCACCCTGTGCATCAGACACATACCTTCATTTCTCTGCATCCATGACAATGATGACAGGGATGAGGCACAGTTATCATCACTAGCACAGGGTGTTGTGTGGGGGTGCAGGAGGCCTAGGCTGACCCAATAGGTTGGCAAGCATGTGTGTGATGCAGAAAGGGAAGCGGGCAAGACGGACCACGTAAATGTGGCATGTGTGTCTGTAGGACACCTGAGTGTGACAGTGGTGTGTGAGTGTCTGCTGAACACAACTAAGCAGTCCTACATGAATGTATGTTGGAGAGCTTTGAGCCGTGCATAGCAATTTTTACAGTTCATCATCTCCTCCCCCAAACATGAGAACTGGCCCTGCCAGGAGTTGCACTGGCACCTCCATGCCCAAGGTCAGATAATGGGCTACTACCTGAGGGTAACTGCTGTCTGCTGGTACCATGTCCTCTACAAGACCATCCAGGACCATAAGCCCATGGCCTGCCACATCTTGGAGTGGACAGCACAATCCCCTCTGGAGCGCTGGATGTACTGCCACTACAGGGCCATGATTGTGCATGGCCATGTGGACTCTCAGCAGATGTAGCTGCTGACCTACTTCCATGAGTCTGATGCTCAACTCCAATAAGACATTCCATTACAGACAATGTGCTTTCCAAGGCAGATAGTGTGCAATCTCCCACTCAGACCAATGTCTTTCCACTGCGTCAGTCAACCGAGTAGTCACAGATGTCAGACTGTGCTGTATTCATAACTCTGAGCATTCATCTGGAGTTCCTTTCAGAATGTGCCTTCATAATCACCCTAAACATATGCCGAGTAACACATGATGACACACCTACAACAGGTGGCGGGGGGACAGCAGACCTTTTACAAACATCCCTATCAATCCTCCTGTGTGGAACCTCACAAACTGTTTCTGAAGGGAACAAAGACCAACCTCCCAGGTCACCTGTGATAGAAAGGGGAAAGTATTACATTAATACCTGCACTACTATGATCTGCAGTCCTAGGTTTCAATATATGTTTTTATTTTATTTATTTTATTTAACATTTGTTAACTGGGAAAGTCCAGCTAGGACAGAGCATATTTTCAGTCCATGGAGGAAACCCATGCAAATACAGGGAGGACATGCAGACTATGCACAGAAACCCCCCAGCTGAGAATCAAACAGGAAAACCTCTTGCTTTGAAGTGACATCATTAATCACTGCACCACTCTTCCACCCATTGTTAAGCTGTATACACTACTGTCACTATTACAGACCTATACAACACATAATCTGAGATAGTAGGGCATGAGGGCATTCATTTTTAACCCAGATTGGTAAGTTTCCAAACTAACAGTTCTTTATACTGGACTCTCATGAGCAATACATACATTATGTACACTGCTGACATTCTGCAGAACTCTGCACATTTTACAGGTATAGCCATCTAAAAAGTCCTGTCAAAACTGTGAAATCAATCACTGTGGTCGCACTTACAAGGCCTAGGTATCACCCTAAGGTGAGTACAGTCAGAATATATCTCTACATTTCTCAGTCATGCAGACAGTATGTCATTCCAACCTGCAGACTTGGGATGACAATTTAGCTAATACCTTGAAGTTAATCTACATCTGTGATAAAAATGTTTTGTGCTTACCAGTGGCAGGGTCATGGCCTCTTCCTATTTCTGATGGTCCTGAAAAACATTTGAGGGAGAGGTAATGTATACAGCACCACATGTTACAGTATAATACTGGTAATATGTCGAAATCTCCCCGATTTATAGTAGCCGCTATGTTAACAGGTATGTGGGTCACAATCTCTGCAAGTAACCTAGTTCCCCCACCCCATAAAACACCTGACACCCATGTAAAACTATGTACACCCTGACATGCTAAATACTACAGTATTCTGATACTGATTCAACTAAACATACCTGGATGCTTCTCTTGGCTGGAAATGGTGACACCAACATTCACAGCATATGGTGTGATGGAAGCGTGGGAGCTGTCCTGTGTTGCAAGGTTTGCCAGGAATTATTATGTGGCTGACAGAGGCTGTCCCACTGCAAGCCCACCACCAGTGACCTGACAATCCCTGGCCACATTCACTGCCTGTCTGCATGCTGATTGGATCATGTCTGTGGCACAGTGTTGCACCTGCTCATATGTTCAATTGTGATGGCCCACAGCATTTATGTTGTGGACTAGTTCATCCCACAAGGCTTGTTTCTCTTTCCTATTTGCCCTCCCCTCTGGACAGCAGGATTTGGTAGTGTTGTCTTAGTGCTTCAAATATTAGGTCGTTTTCCACCTCAGTGAAAGATGTATGACATCTGGCATGCATGTTATCACCTGAATTACAAAATAATGACAACACATGTCAAGATCACAGACTTGAGTGTACAGTATGTACAGATAGAACAATTAAGGAAGGCTTTCAGTATTCCCTGCTTAATTACACATCTCATATGCAACAGTGTGCCAGTCATACAAAGGGTGTGGAAGCAACTAGGATAGTGTCAATAGTGATCTACATCTGCTTTTGCCATGACGGATACTCACATATGATTAGACACCCAACATATGAGTCCACTTGTAGTCTGGCACATAGCAGGGAAAGCCCCCACATAACATATATATAGTGCAATGCCAGAACATAGCTGTGTAGCATTACAACTGGCAACAAAGGCAGTATCCAAGAGACCTGTGTCCCTAGTTAACAGACATCACTAAATCCTTGCTGTAGTCTACATCCTCTGTAAGTGTTACACAGCTGAAGATCAATAGCATGTCACATGTACAGTTTTAAGAAAGGCTTACTGATGTAATCCCCAGACCCCTAATTATATTAAAACATTTGGATCATGTTGAAAACAAAATGGTTACATACCTGATGGAGTACAATACTCCTCTTTTGAAAGATATAGATATATACATGTTGTGACAATGAGTTCACCACAGAAAGTAACTCTCATACACAATGGTTTCCTTAGCTAGGAGTTTGCCTTTATAAGATGTTTCTCATTAGCAGGTGATTGCCGCTGAACCAATCTGTGGTTTAGGAATGCTAATTGAAGAATACACAGCTGATTTGCAGTGTAATCAGGCAATTGCATGCAACTATTGAAGGCAATATAAGGCCTCAATGTAGAATCCATCCCTGTTCTCATATGATGGGGTAGAAATACTTGGGTAGAGATACTACATAAGCACAGATAGGATGTTTGTAATAGATACTTATTACATACACGTGTGTGCTGCGGGCTGCAGATGATGCTGCTGCTGCTGCAGGGAATAATCATAGTGAGACAGGCTGCACAATGTGAAGGACAACAACACTTATGACCAACGATGTGACCAATGGCAGCCTTGGTGTACAGCCAGAGCCTGATTGAGGGAACCCATCCCACAGGAAATTGAGGTATGTGTTTAAGGTAAGTATGGTAGCCATAGGTATCGTTAACAGAGTAAAAGGCAGCATGTTTGTTGTGTCCTTGAACAAGGTAGGGGTACATTTACCATTATGTCAACTATTTGGACAGCTGCCAAGCCATGTGTTATGTTATGGTAGTCTTCTGGAAAGTATTTGCTGGAAACCCTGGTTGCTAGCATGACCTCTATATGTGTATGTTAACATGTGTAGCTGACTTTTCTTCTAAACATGTGTAGCTGTGCTTATCTGTAATATCAGTAGCAAATGATTCTGTGTTCCAGTCTGATATTACTGGGCCTCCTTTATATTACATAACTTAAAATCCTCGGTGAGTGCATAGTAATGCATGACCTGACACGCTATGCACTTTCTAGTCTTGTAATAGGAATATGTTAACTGTGTTCCTATCTGTAGGCCTTTGATTTCCATCATTGAAAAGCAGACAGTCTACCTGAAATGCTTTGAGTGGATAAATAGGTGAGACAGTCATTCATATCAGAACTTGCAATGGTGATGTACACATACATGTATTTGAAATGCTAGACACCACTGGATTTGAACTCAGTACCATGTGTACCAAAAATTAATATTTTTAAAGCGGTTAACAGACTGAGCTAGTGAGTCACGGCTGCAGCATGTATATTTTTCAATATATAATTGCACACTTACATGCTGTTATATACCTCATTTGCATCTATTATGTGTATGGCTTTATAGGGATGAATTTCTCCACCACAGTCCCAGTTAAGCACCTATTTTTCACTAATGTTTTAGCAGGTGTATTTTTAAATGTTGCAGATATAATTGCACAGTTAGATGCTGTTAGAGACCTCACTTACATCCATTATTATGTTTCTGGATTTATAGTGATGCATTCTTATAACAGAGTCCAAGTTACATTCTCATTTTTCTATTACTCTGCTATCAAATTTGCATGATGCAGCACAATGCACAGCATTGCTTAAACATGCTTAATGATGGGAAGATGGCAGTTATTATGTTTTGCTTAAAACAGTTGTGTTAATTTATAGCTGTGTGACTTGGCAGATTGATGCACTAATATGCAGGTGCAATGGTCCTGATATTGAAAAAGGGCTCAGGTGTACTTTCTGAATGTGATTAATATTTTTTCACACACATATATCGATATAGTGACATTTAACTGAGCTTAGCGACGCTGCACGTTGCACAGTGTCACACAAAAAAAAACGCTTTAAAGAAATGAAAAATGGGGAGATAGGACAATGGTGAAATGGGGAGCAAGCAGAGGGGAAAACATAGTGAAAGGCAGATAGGTATGTACAGGGAGAGTGTAGGAAAGTACCGTAGCTATCCATTTCTTGTACATCAAGAACTGTGCACTTTAACACATTTTTTTAGCTGAATTTGGACTCTCACCTCCAGAGAGAGGGTTGAGGACAACATAAGTGTGTTGTCAAGCCAATTGCATCAAAGTAACTTTATCCAGTGGACATGTGTGCAAAATGTAGAGCTATGTATGAAACAATTTTTTTGGGGGGCAGGTCCCATTTTTATTAAGGTGAAAGTGGAATGTTGGAGAAGGGACATAGGTACATGTCAGGGAGGTAAGTTGGGAAGGTGAAGAAGCTTTTGCAGACAGACAAGACAGACAAGACAGCAGACAGGGTTGGTGTGTGACACAAGAGGTGGATGAACACCTTGGTTGAGGAGGATGTTGTGGAATCCCACTCCCATGGACATCATGCACCATAGCAGTGTTACTCAAGGTTTCACCCATGGGACTGTCATCATTGTACCTTCACTGTTCCTGTGGAGGGAGTGGCCAATGCCAGTGCCTGGGGTGAGAATGTCCCACCAGGATGGAAAGCATGCTCTTCATCCAGCATATGCATGCACCGAGAGTCTGGCACAGCAACCCATGCACCATGCCTGACAGTTCCTCATGGGTGACATAATCAACCCCTTTACTTCCACTCCCAGAAGAGGGACCAACATCAGTCTGTGGGGCAGAACTACCCAATAACTCAGGTAGTGCAAGTGCAGCAGAGGGGGAGCCACCAGGCTAAGGCCAAGACATGCTGGGCCCAGTGCCAAGGCCAGGAGAGCCATGGTAGGTGGATTACCTGGAACCAGTCTAGCTTGTCGCTCTGTAGTAAATTAAATATAAACATAAGGTAAAATAAACATAACCAAACAAATGTTAGCATTAAGATAACAGAAAATAATAATAATTAATGTAAAGAAATAGAAAGGAACATAATGAGGAACATAACAATAAATAACGTAAATGAAAGCATTTTACAAGCAAAGCAACATTAAATTATATATGAGGCCAACATAAGAGGTAGTTACAAATAATATATTAATATCAAATCATAATAATAAATATAATTCATAAATTAAAGAAGAGAAGGGGTGGGGTGAGACAGAATAAAACAAAATTACAAACATTGCAGGTGATATTACTCGTACACTAATTACAGTAGACATCTGGTCGTTTCTCAGTTGGCTGCTATGGGATTAGAACCCACAAGCAATGACTACAGGAATAATGTGCACTTTATTTGAATATAATGAATTCCCAAAAAACATCTCTTTTATGACTTTTATTGCAACATTTTGTGTGAAATCATACATTTACAAACATGCATAGCTGTGTGTGTTATCAGATTGGAAACCAAATGCACTAACCATATGAATAATGATCAGTTTATTTGAAAATGTTAGTTATCAATGTGCCATCTGCTTTTACACTGTAATGCTTACTGTCACATAATATCTGCAAGTTGCACCCATGTATGGTTGTGTAGGACGTCTGTTAACCTAAACATATACCCCATTCATTTACTGAGTGCTATCGATAGCATATTTCAGGGAAAATTATCAGAATCGAAGCTTGACACAATCTATGTATTGCACTACATTTATTTCTGAAATCTGTTGCTACACTATTTATTATTTAATATGCAACAGTTGACTGGTGTTGGATTAGAACACACATGCAGTGAATACAGGAATACTGAACACTTATTTGAAAAGATTACTTATCAAAGCACAATTTCATTTTAAACTTTATTGATAATGTTTCTTAAAATCTGGCATTTAGACACAATGATAGCTGTCCAGGACTTCAGTTGACTTTCCCATATACCACATCCACTTATTGAGTGGAATATACAGCATTATTTCAGACAAAATGAGCAGAACACAGGCTTGAACCTTACTCTGGGTATTGCACTACATTTATTTCTGACATATTTTGCTTCAGTTACATGCAACATTTGACTGGTATCAAATTAGAACACACATGCAGTGAATACAGGAATAGTGAACACTTTATTTGAAAACATTACTTATCAAAGCAACATCACCCTTTAAAATATATTTATTAATTTTGCTTCAACTCTGGCATGTAGATCATGGATAGCTGTGTATGATTTCTGTTAACTAACCCATATACCCTGTTCATTTATTTAGTGCAACCTACAGAAGATTTCAGACAATGAGCAGACCAGAACAGTGACTCTTAATTTGGGTAGACGTCAACATTAACTGAAGTTTGGAAGCCATGTTTGGAAGCTATACTACACATGCTTACTTGCTTTAACTTGCTTTACCATTTCAGGTAGGCAGTGACACATTAATAAAGGTGTAAGATGTCCAAGGTATGTCTTACCTGACTGTCAAGACTGCCGACTCTGTAATTAATTTATTGTATAATTACACTATGCATTAAGTTATCACTTTGATGTTTTTCTGTTCACTACATTATTGCCTCATCCTGGCCAGGTGCCCTACATGGGACTGGACATTGCAAGCCCTCTCTTCTGCAACTGTGGTAAGAGAAGCAAACCATTATGCATACCAGTTTTGCACAGATTCAACTTGTATATTTCTAAATTACTGCCAAACATACTTACATATCTGTGGGGTTTTCCCAGCCCTAACCACTTGGACCCTAGTGTCCAAGGTTCACCTCTTCCTACACCTGAGGTCATTGTAGTGGTGATGACACTGCACACCAGTGCAGGGCATACAAGTAGCACTGGTAAGTTACCTGGACAAATGAACCCAGGCCTCAGACTTACACTCTGAGCTCTGGTATTCACCCTGCAGCAGCCGGGGTTCATAATTCTTAACCAGGATTTCAGCAAAAGATCTGGACTCTTGCACTCGGCACTTCTGCAAACAAAATTGCACTCCTTCACCAACAGCACCAGGCATATTCACAGCCAAGTTAAGACTCCAATGAATGACATGAAATTCCCACCTATTGGTCTTTAAATAGGCTGCATTCCTGCCCTTTACATCATGCTGTAACTTTAAAAAAAATGCCATGTGGCTTAGCATTGTGCAAACTCATGCAAACCATGTGTAAGCAAAGCTTAGTAATGCACAAACAGGAGTAGACTACTGACCATGTTTAAGCACTGCTTACCATTCACAGCTTTTCCAAATGTAAGAATTTTTTTTTAATTTTAAATTGAACCAATGTTTCAGTCAGCTGACATTTTCATAGCAATAATTGTAAAAAGTACGACTGCTCAGGACAAGCCTGGGACCTACTACACTATAGTTCATGACTCAACCTATCTAGCCACTGGGATAGTGAAGGGAACTTGTATATCTTCACATATACTCTAAAAGGTGCCTGTAAGCGTACAGCAGCTTTGCTGCATTGGTTTGCACATTTCCAGGCACCACAGCACTACAATAATTGAATACATCCAGTTTCTATTTTTAGATGTCTGGCCAATGTGTGTTGTACATATATGAGTGCAGCTCAGCATCGCTAAGCAGTGCTCTGCACCATGCAAACCAGCAGATGAAAAAAATAATTAAAATTGATTACATTCAGTTTCTCTTTTTAGATGTGTAGCAGATGTTTACTGTATAAGTGAGCAACGCTAAGCATAGCTGCACAACTCACTACAATGTCCAAACAAGCACATAAATGTAAAAAAAAAAAAATAAAATTTAAATTCCAATTTCATGAAGTAATATCTGTTGTTTATCTTTCGGTCCAAGTTAACAGGCCAAAAGGTATTGTGCTGTGCTTACCAACTGTCCAGATGTTTTCTAGACAGTCCACAAGGTACAGCACAGCCTCCACAGTGCTGCTTACGTAAATTAAAAATCCATGTTACTGTGATCTCCCTTGGCAGTGCACCATAATTAATATGTATGGCATGCTGCTGAGGAAGAACCATGGCCATGTACATGGGTACATTCCATGTAGGCTCTTCTTGGAGCCTACACAGATTTTATTGAATCCTGGGGATGGTCTTCTCTTGCCTGAACTCCTTTTGCATTTCTTGGAATTTCAGTCTCACTTGAGCTCCAGCTTGCAACCACTTCCAGAGTCCCTTCCAAAGCACCTTTTGTCTTCTGTATGTTTGAAAGGCAACATTGCTGACATGTCAAATTACCACTCTACAACTATAAACCTTATAACTAACTGATCTTCTGTAAAATGTGCAATTTGGGCCATTGAGGCCATGTTTTGCTGGGGCAGTTATTATGACATGTCTTCTTCCCTACTGTTTTTGTCGTTTCTTTATTTACACACAATCCCAAAGAGTAGCCAGTCAAATTAGTGTAAAACTTTTCCAAAAATAAGACAGTGTTACCACTGTCAATACTTTCAGCTAAACCATTAATTCACAAATTATGGCAACATAATCCACTATGTATGGTTTCTCTTCTCTTTATTAGATAGCACATCTGCTCATTTAACAAATGTATTTATTCACTATATTTAACTATTTTTACTGTTCTGATAGTCCATCTCATTCTTGACAGCAGCTCATTTCTCCATAAACTCCCTTATCCTCAGTGCAGTGTTGCTGTCTTCTCATGGCCTTTATCTAGTCATTTGCAGACCATTACTATTGCAATTATAATCATAATCTTCCTTCTGCTTCCCCTCTCCACCTAACCCCTACAACCCCCTTAAAGTAAACTCTCACACTATCAGCATATATTTGACTCTCACTCTTTCTATAATTCCTTTACTCCCTCAGGCAGAAAGTCATCTCACTAACTATACATGCAATCTCCTTTTGCCCCAACTTGTACTTTACCATACTCCAACTTTGCTTACAGCAAACTGTCACACTAACTACTCATACCTGTCTGCATTAACCTTCAGTCATACCTGCAGACCCATCCTCATAACAAATTCCCACTCTGCTACCTATCACAAATGACACCCTATATTTCATCCCTTTTCACATACTCAACAAATCTGTTCCAGTCACTATATCATTACTCTAAAGAACTAGTTAGTGAGAGTAAAGGATGCTAACAAGTTCTTCTCAACAACTATTCCAAACATATGTCTAAACCACTTTCCACACTCAGCACCCAATTAAAAGCAACTCAGACCTCTCTACCTACAAATACATGTAATACCTTTACTCACACTTCTACCTGCTTGATTTCTCACTCATTGCCTTTTTATATAGTCTCATTCTAAACATATTATCTCCATCAAATATCTCTCTCTCTCTCTCTATATATATATATATATATATATATATATATATATATATATATATATATATATATATATATATATATATATATGTGAGTGTGTGTGTATATCACCAGTATACCATCCTCTGCATACCTTTTGCTCTTCCCTTTCTGTTAATGCCCTCAAAATACTTTCTGATGTTCTTCTTCAGCCAAGTTCATGCTCAGATCTCCATCTTGCAGTTTTTAACCAATGTTCACTTAGCACCAACCCCACATATTCCACATATCTCAAATCCTCTCCTAGTTCAGCATACATCCTATTTTTTTTCTCTACAGCACAATTTTCCAGCATGTTATATCGCTCAAACCTAAACTGCACCTACCAAAATGTTCCTTTTGGAATTCCTTATCTTACACCATTTTCTGTTACTAACATACCTAAACTCCTTTCAACAATGCCTCTAGTCCCAATTTCAAGTAGCAAACACTCTAACTTCAGTTCAGATTCACTATCATTTCCATATCACTCCTTGTCCAATCAGCTTTCCACAAATCACATTTTCCAACAAAACTATACTCCTCACAACCCCATTTTCTACAGACTTCCTAGAAAAAAAAATCAAACAGCTCTTACCCTTCTTCAGTCTCCCTCATTCACATAACCTCTATGGAGATATTCATCCAAATGCAGGTCCCCTACACCCAACAGCAAAGGATTGCCAGACTACCACAGGCTCTCCATTCTTCACAAAATGTTTGCCAAACTACCACCCAAAATAGATCCTGCTCATTAGGCCGAGCATCTAAAACCAGTTACCTTCACCTTTGTACCATTAATCTGAGAAGCATTAAAAACAAACTCTCAGAAGGCCATGCATGGATTGCCCTCAAATCCCTTAACATCATGTTCATAAATAAAACTTGGCTAAAAGAAAATATAAAAGATGAGGAGATCCTACCATCAGGGTATAACATGCTAAGATTATATAAAACAAACAAAAAAAGCAGGCAGTGTGGCAATAATCTATAACATCCTCCAACTATCCTATTCCTCTTATAGCTCCGCACTTACTAAAATTACCAAGAGTCTTGTATCCTCACTTAAAGTGAAAAACTATAAGGCCTTATGCATCATTGCTACGTGCATACCCTCAGTTAAAAAAAAAAATACTACAGAGAAAATCCTCTCATGGGCCTCAGCAAATATCAAACAAGAAACTGTAATAATAGGGGACTTCAATACTAATTGACAAACTATTATTAATGACTCCAAAAATAATATAATCAATTGATGTGGCTTAACTCAACTCATCTCTGTTTGTACTAGATACAATACAATAAGTAGTAAAAGTCCCACCATTGACTGAATACTCACAAATTCCCCAGACAAAATTCTTGCTTCTGTTTCCTTTCCTGTCTTCTTAAGCAATTACCTCCGTACTTTTACAAGGCAGTTAAACTTCCCCATAGGATATCACTGCCATAATTTAGTACATAAATTCCCATCTTTCGAAAAAAGATGTTTTCCTACGTTTATACTTTCCCCTTGGATGACACTGTCATGTCTTTTAATGATACACTTCTCTTCATCCTAAATTAACATGAGCCATTAAGAAACAAAAAAGTTAAAGTAAACCCCACATTCTGGTTAAGTAGAAAAAACGATTATGAAAGAAAGAGCTAGAGATTGGAGTGCTTGAAAACAGACTAAAACTCAATCCAGCCTCAAAAACTATAAACAACTTAAAAATACAGCAACACACATGAACAAACTTGATACAAAAACATACTGTATAAATATCCAATACACTAAGCAAAACAACCCCCAAATTTTATGGTCATCTGTCAACAAACTTATACATCCTGGACACACTATTCAACCAGCCCCTCCTACTAACTACAGTAATGGCAGCATTGCCATTGGCAGTGCAGTTTTTCTTAACACAGTAACTTATTTCTTAAGCACTTCTACCATCTGTAACCCCCATATACACACATTTCAAGTAAACAAATGATCCAAACACATTTGATTCTTGACTCATGTCTACATCAACCATCAGGGAATGTCTTCTCAAACTAAAGCTACCTACACTTTCCCCAGATGATCTTCCAGAAGATTTATTAAACTTGCAGCAGGCACCCTAATTTACGCATTCTCCATCCTAATAAACTGATCCAGCACAGTAAACCACATGCATATAATTTCGAAATATATCTTATATCCTATCCCCGCACAAAGGTGACTCCTCTAATGATATCACCAATTACAGGCCAATAACCATTCTGTCCTCCCTATCCAAAGTTATAGAACAACTTGTCAAGCCTTAACAACTTAAATCTGTTAGCATAAACACACTGCTATATCCAATACAACACAGCTTCTTTCTGTACCATAGCAGTATACTAGCGCTACTCAGCTTTGCTGTCACTATCAACAGCAACAGGAATGGAAAGTACACAGTAGCAGCACTTACTTTTCCTTAATTTGTCAATTACTCTACAAGCCTCTTCCCTATAACTTCAACACATATCTATCACCTGTCTCAACAACTACTTCAGCGATAGACTTTAAGCTGTGGAATAGAAAAAAATCACATCTCTTCATTTCTCTCAGTTGTGCATAGGGGGTCCTCAAGAGTCTATCATTGTTTCCTTGCTATTTAATGTTTTCATAAATGACCTACATACCATTAGTATCCATGCTACAATTATCTAGTATGCTGATGATTCCACACTCATCTGCATTTCCAAAAAACTACAACTTCAAAACCAAATACAGGAATCCTTCAGTTCCATTGAAACATGGTTCCGTAAATCTCAATTGCTATAAAACCCTAAGAAGACAAATATTTTCTGTTCACACCTACACAATACTATAATAACAAACCTTCCATCATCATTACTTCTGACCAACCCAAAATTTAACTTGTAACTCATACCAAGCTCCTATGTATCTTTATAGATGATGCCATAATGACCAGTTCATAAAGCAAGTTATCAGTAAAATGCTCAAAAAACTTGTCACCCTACATCAAGCTAAACTTTAACTAACTGACCAAGATAGGAAAACCATTGTCTTTACTTTACAGTTAACCTTTTTCCTCTATGCTCTTCATATATCTATCAACCTACACGCTACTCTGATAAACATGATAGAAAAATGCTAGAAGAAAATAGCCACATCCTTAGCTGAATCACCTTATAGAGTCCATCAATGCTTGTAAAATGGATAGAAATACCTTACTATCTAATATTAACACAACTAAATCTGTTTACAGTTGAGTTTTCCAATTTAAAAAATGCCAAACACTAAAAATATCATCCAATGTTACTCTCCATCTAATACTCTTTGTTGACAATTTCTTACTGCACTCAAATCAAAGAATACTGCAGATGACCCAATTTATTCCTCTATGTCTATAAAGTTTGAAATTCCACTTCCCTCTCTCTCAGACAGACTAACAACCTGAAGTCATTCAAGCTGGTATGCAAAAAAACCTAAAGGTCTTATGGCTCTGTTCTTTCAGCACACCAGGCTTCTATCCCTAAACTATTTTTATCTACCTCATCCCAATCTGCCTTAAAAATGACCACTTGGCCAGTTATCTTCTATCTTATCATCTACTATTATGCCTGTTGGCCACATAGACTGTATCATAGTCTGCTGAACTTTACATTATTATAAATGTTCACTTTTTCACTGTCCTACTATGATAAAATACTATGGGTCTAAGCTTTGTGAGTGTAACACTCATTCTCATTTGCCTTTGAATTATATATCTTATCACTCTATTGCTTCTAGCATCATTATAATATGCTAGTCTTTTAAAAATTCATGCATTTATTATCAGCGCTTTTGTTTTCTCACTATTTCATGCTCAAGTTTTGCATTATTGTTTGCTCAAATGATTCTTTTCAGTATGTATATATATATATATATATATATATATATATATATATATATATATATATATATATATATACCAAAGAACAAATGAACCAAAGGCTACGATACTCAAAGAGCGACACTGTAGAACACAAGCATAAATCCCAAGGCAAACCAGTGCAATCACCAAAGCTGCAAGAATATAATGATTTTTTTTAAATAAAAACTAATACACATATAACAAAAAACAAGAATGAGCGCTTTCGGGTGAACATCACCCTTCTTCAGATTCAATGTACTATATGGTGGAAAAACTTTTAGACATATATTAAATCATAGTAAACAACTATTTTAAAACAAACAACAAAGCAATAAAAAAATAATGAAAATGAGTGCATATGAGTACAAGGTAAAATGCCAGAGCACAGATGAACTGCCAAGGAATCATGAAAATTAAATGTGAATCTGCAAAGGTAACAGCTAGTAAATAAAGAAAAACAAAAGTGTATGAGGAGAGTAAAAAAACTAAGCCTGTCATTGAAAATCTGTCAAATGGTGAGCCAATAAAGACAAGTTACCCTATACAATTATTCAGTGTGTATCGTCCAACCCAGACACACAGTACATCATCAATAACTTCCATTATATCAGAATGATAAAGGGAATATTATTGGTCCAATCATCATAGTTGTATCAAAAACTGGACCAATAACAGCAGCTGCTAAGAAAATTCTATACCACAAGAAAAAATCAGCTAAGGTGACTCTGATCTGTCAACAGAGACCTCTGATAAGAAGTGTGCAGATAGATAAAAAACAAATGGTGACACAATCATACATTAATTTAAAAGATAAACCAATACAAACTGGCTGCTATCAAGAGTCCCTCGTCAAAGACTTGAAAGATGTTCACAACATCTCAATGTCTATAATAACACAGAACATGATTCACAAACTAAGAATATGTCTTTCCCAACCAACTGTACAAAGAACAAATCTTGTGCATGCAAAATAAGAACATTACGGTTAGTCTTGGTGATACTTTATCCTCGGCTTAAGTCCAGTTTACAATATTAAGGGTGACTAATCAAATGAAGCTGACAATGACCCAGTCCCATTCCTGGTATAAAAAGATGAGAGAATAAAAAATGATGCAAACTGTTTTAGGCCCAAGGTCCATGATAGGAAACAAATATGCATTCAAAAGATGTCTTGATCTTTTAGTCACAGGACAAAGTTCACAGGCTAACAATTCACTACTAATTGACCAGTAATGAACACTGGGACTAACTAGTTGGTGCACTGTCCATATCTTGACTCCAATTTATAATATAAAGGGCGAACCTAATAAAAATAAAGAAAATGGAGGATATTTTAAACATCCAACTCCTAAAAGACTAACAGTAGCAGTACATGAATCGCAGATCACATTAACAAATACCGATCGATTATTCCACGTCATAAAAGTGGACAAAAACAGTGTTCAAAGAACACATATTTGGAAGTTGTGTCAAAAAAGTCACTTGACACATTGTCTCTTTAGGGCTGGTCTCAAGAGCACATGTGTATTAAGACCTGGAGGTCTGTCTGCCTGTAACTCACCAATCCCTTTCATTTCAGCTAATTCAGTCAAATTAATGATATCACCCCCTCTCTAAACATGGTTTGGGACCCACGATTCCCTTGATGGTTTAATCAGTGGTTAAGATTTTCCATTTCTCTCTAATGATGTCATTGACACAGTTAATGTAACTAGAATAAGTTAATATGACTCTAGTGGCACTATTTGAATTATAATCTCCTGCTGAGCCAATTCTTGAGGTGCTGTGTTTGAGTAATAGGGCTTACCCCATTGTATTACAGAGTTGTGCTACTGTTTGTTGCTGTAAATTAAGCTCTTTGATACTGTATCCTCTAGATTGTAATTGATTAACTAGTTTCTCATTGGCTGTCAAACAATCACTGTCTCTGGTATGGCTTCTAGAATTATGCAGCATCTGCCCTTTAATGATGTTCTTATAAATATGTTTAGGATGCATACTGGACCTATGTAGTATGTTGTGCTTTCTGTATTCTTTCTGATGTATCTTTGTGTTGATGGCTCCATTCTCATCCATCTCAACCGTCACATCCAAGAAGTCCACTTTACTATAGGATGCATAAGTAGTAAACCTCAGGAAGTCAGTATTTCCTTCCAAATATCTGATGTAATCCGATAGTTGTTCAGGGGTACCTCCCATTGAAAATATATATCGTCGACAAATCTCCCGTAATAAAGCACAAAAGAACTATATATATATATATATATATATATATATATATATATATATGGGCCAACTTCATAACACCTAGATCTCAGAACATTAAAGACAACATCGTCAAGACCCAATCAGTGAAAACCTACTTCAGCAAAAGACAGGATCGATGAATATCTTCCCAGGGTAAGTAACCACTAGCACTAAGCATCACAAAAATGAAACCACACCATCACCTCCTAACTAAATATACCAATTCCAAGATCACACTACAGTTGGGAAAAGGACAAAGTTCACCTTCTTGGCCAACAGGTTACTTACTCTGGGAATACATTCACCGATCGGGTCCTTCACTGAAATGAGTTTTTTCTGATTTCATCTTGACAATGTCATCTTCAATCTACTGCAATTTTGATATTTTCAGGTAGACCCATAAGCCCATATCTATCTATCTATATATATATATATATATATATATATATATATAGATATAGATATATACATATATATGTTTCTTTTCTCTCCTGGCCCCTGATGAAATGGGGCTTTCCACCAGTTAAACTTTCCAAGTCAACAAAAACAATAAATAAAAATAAATAAAACTATCTTAAACATAGCCCTACAATATTATAAATATGTTTCAGTTCTGATTTGTTGTAGAAGCAGATGTAGCGGTGAGTAGTTTTTAAAGAGTTTGCCTGTATTTCAATGGCTTATTTTTTAGCTATAAAATATTATAATATGCCGTTAGATAATTGTTCCAGTTAGAGATACAGCTTAGAACTGTTATCAGAGTCATTGAATCCTTCAGTCTCAGGCAATTTCATTCCTGCTTCTCTACTGCCATATTGCGGCCATACACAACGAGTACTCATTTAGTTTATTAAGAAAGGAAGTGAAGCAAAGCAGACAACATGCAAAGAAGGAGGAAGAAAGGAAGCAGAGAAAATAATGCAGGTCATGACATCATGAAACGAAAAAAAAAAAGCATGCAGTAAAGAGCCATATTTGGTGAAAATTAGTTATAATCTTGTATCGTTAGGCTGCATTTTGGTGGAAGATATCTTGAAAGCAAAGGAACAGTTATATTTTATTTTTTGTTTCAGTAATAAAACTAAGGCAACACTAGCTTGGATTAGAAACAGCGGTAGTGTCAGTAAACTGGAGAAATAAAATAATTGTTTAAGAACTCTATAAGCAGTGTGCTGCATACCTCTCAACTGTCCAGATTTTCACAGAATGTCCAGATTTTTCCTTAACATTTTTGGTCTGTTTCTCATAAAATGTGTGGTTTTCTGGCAAATCACTTGGGATGATCTAAGGAATGAAATCACTAAATAATGACATACCTTTGAGTTTCAGACATCATATCCTTTAGAAAATGCATTTTAACACAAAAACCCTTTTATTCAAGCTATTTTTTAAAGTTTATAAGAGCAATATTTAAAATCTGTTTCTATTTTGGGACTTTGTCACCCCATTATGTTAGGCTTTGTACAGACTTTTTGGGCTAAGAGGTTGAGAGGCATGGTGTGTTGTCATGTAAACTGATGAAACAGCAAACTGTACTAAATATATTAAAACTACTGTAAGGTGACGAAATTCAAATGGATTTTGATAACCCCAGATAATTAGGTCATTCTGCTAGATTTTGCTTCTCGCTCTAGGTGTGAGTGTGTGTGTGCCTTCTGTGGAAGGTTGGATGCCGGGCTGGCAACTCAACACCGTAAAACTCCACTGCCAATCATGAGTGGATAGGTGATCTGCTGTGGCGACCCCTAACCGGGAAAAGCCGAAAGAAGAAGATGAAGAAGAAGAAAATTATATCTGAGAAACTTTTCAACCTCTTAGGGGCAGACTTTAAATATTGCACTTAACAACTTAGAATGTTTCTAGAAAAGTAGAATTTGTGTTTGTATACACTTTCTGAAGAATATGAAGTTTGAAACTTAAATGTATGTCATTATTTAGTGATTTCAGCCCTTAGTGATTTACTAGAAAACCACAATTTTTTTGACAAACAGATCAAAAACGTGGAGAAAATCTGGAAATTCTGCAAAAATCTGGACAGACGAGAGGTATGCATCTGAAAATAGCTAACAAAGCACGATATTAAAACACAAAAAGGAAGAGCTAAGCACATTTTGTGCAAACTAGTACTGTCAAGGTAAAGATCATGTGCAAACGGCCAAATTGATAATGCATGTTAGCCTTCTTCTTTGGTCATTATGCACTACCCTTATGTTCAATAAATAGTCAAGCTGACCAACAGTTGTCTAGGACAGTATCAGAGATTTGGAAATTAGTTTCAAAAAGCACTGATGTCAAAAGTGGTAGATGTCACTTGATAGAGTGTGTTTTAAATTTGTAGTTTTGAACATTTTTTTCCAGTAAGCAATGAAACGAAACATACAAACCCATAATGACAAAACTGCCCTGTTCAGAACATTTCCACCATAAAAGGCCACTGAAATTTTTGTCATTACAATCCACTAACATCAGCCAGCGTGTGCATTATCTGTGGAAGTAAACGTCATCTGAATAATTCCACATTAAAGATATTCTGTAACTAATGATAAGGTTGCTGCTAGTAAACAACTTTATATTTCAGTGTTTTATGTACAAATTCAATGCCTGCTGCTCTTGAAGAACAAATTGCCTATGTTACATTAAACAATGGTAAGTTGGTAATATTGCAATAGGGATGGATGGCAAACTGAAAACAAGTTCATCTCATCCAAAGGAGGACAACACAGTATCAGCAATATATATATACTTGGTTTGGGAGGAGTACCCGCAGACTTCTGCATCAAAAGCAAGTATGTTATTTGTTATGCTACTAACAATAGTTTGCAATTCTTTAGCACAATAGTGATAGCATTTACTAAACAAGACATTTGCATATTGTAAACAGACTGGCATGAGCAACAGTAAACTTCTCTTCCCATGAAGCTCACAGTTCCTTGAGAAATGCACCTGAAACAGTTCCTTGAGAAGTGCACCTGAAACTCAAACCCTGTACCTCAGTTACAAGAAACAAGAGCCTAAATCCTCTAGCCCAACCACCAAGCTGCTAAAACATTGAGTTTCAGGTGCATTTCTCAGGGAATTCACACACACACACACACACACACACACACACACACACACACACACACACACACACACACACACACACACACACAATACCTCTTAGCACAATACATTGGGACAAAGTGTGAACAATAGGGATACATTTTAAATATTGCTATCTTAAACTTAGGAAGTTGCTAGAATAAAATGTCTTGTATTACCATACATTTTTTGAAGGGTATGAAGTCTGAAAATCAAACACCTGTCATCAGTTAATGAATTCAATCCTCACTGCTTTGCCACAAAAAAACAGAAAATCACACATTTTATGAGGGATAGATCAAGAATATAGAGCAAAAAATCTGAACCATACCTCTCAGCCTCTTAGCACAAAAAATCTTGACAAATCCTGATATCATGGGGCAAGGACAAAGGCCCAAAAATAGGGACAGATTTTAAATATTGCTCTTATAAACTTAGAAATTTGCTAAGAAAATCAGGTTTTGTCTTGGTTATGGATTTTTCTGAAGGATATGAAATCTGAAACTCAAATGCAGTCTTCAGATCATCCCATAGATTTGTCAGAAAATCACAAATTTTATGAGTTATGAGAAAAAGATCAAAAATATGAAGCAAAACTCTGGACATTCTGTGAAAATCTGGGTTGTTGACAGGTATCCCTCTCTCTGTCTCTGTCTATCTCTCTGTCTCTCTCTCACACACACACACACACACACACACACACACACACACACACACACACACACACACACACACACACACACACACACACACACACACACTCCTTACATGTCTGTCTGTGTTGTCTGCAGCACACACCTGCAGAAGCAACTCGAGGAATGTCCCTTCTCAGTCCATAGAAGCAGCATACACACACACACCTATGGAAGTAGCATAACATGAGGACTGCCCCAGCTGGAAGGACTTCTTTTTTTATTTAAATTCTCTGAACGTGGAATGTGGAAAGGAACAAGTTTGTACGATGATGACGCACACCCTTAAAAAAATATGTAGTGTTTTTTGTTTTTAATGTTAAAAGTAATATGACAATCCCAGTACAGCAGGCCCCTTCAAGCCAGTGAGCCAGTGAGAGTGCCCCTCATACCCATTGGGCCCTAGGCAACTACCTCAGTTGCCTACTGCTGGATCCAGCTCTGCATCTGGGTTTGGCCCCTTAAGCCCTCATTGAAAGGGCATGAAACTAAGTATGAATTACTCATGCCAGTGGGTACCTACAATTCGAGATATTGTGGATAGGCTACTATTGGTCCTCTGGGTCAAAAGCCTAGTATTCACCTGTGAAGCAATATATCTCTATAGCTGGGAATCATCATCATCATCATCACACCCATTTTTCCGATTTTCTACATAAGGTCAGGATATCATGTCACGTGTTGAGTCTCCTAGATCTGCTAGCTAAGGTGATTTTATCTGGACTAATCCTTAGTATTCTGTTTCTTGGTCCTCATGTTTACTGAATTTATGTTCACTAGATTGTGATTTACATTTCACGAGTCAACCACAATCCATTGGATGACAGAGAATATACTCACACACACACACACACACACACACACACACACACACACACACACACACACACACACACACACACACACACACACACACACACACACACACACACATATATGTGTGTGTGTGTATGTTTGTATATAATATATATATAGCTAGATAGATACAGATATAGATAGATAGATATGCATGTGGACAATATAGCATAATCAGTCATACAGCATGTTTTTGGAGGTGAGCTGACCCTAGAGAAAACGTATGTCATCAGAGAAACAGGTTGCAGTCATTAAGTGGAGGTTAGGATTAACACTCAAAGCTTGAAACAGGGGAAGTAAGTGTCTTAACCACTGAGTTACCATGCAAGCTTATTGAAAGTATTATCAAACAAAAGAAAAATTCCTAAAACACAAATGTAAGGCAATTCTGAGACATGTGGCCAGGGAAATTTAAATCAGCTACCTTTAGTAAGTGAACATCTTGGTTACAGATTCTATGAATGCATGAACAAATGAATTGATTAATTTCTCAGGTAAATGGTTTTATCTAATGATCATATTCAGCAACAGTTCAGCTTAAAATGCTGACAGCAAATCTAGCAGTGAAAATATGTAAATACACAGTATATTTTATGATGATATTCATAATGTTAACAACATATGCAGCACAGCAGAAAAAGAAATAATTTTAATTAAGTTTAAAATCCAAAGCACATCACACTGATTCTTATGTTTGAAACAATGATCCATTCCTAAGTGTGATGTGTACCTCAAAGAGAAGCATAAAACAAAACACTAGCCCAAAAGGGAACATGCAGTACTGAGGCCAAATGAAGTTACTTACAGTTTTGATTTGGTCAGTTAAAATACTATAAATAAGGTGGACAAAGAAGTAAGGGATTCAGCAGAATGTAAGAGTGGACGGTGCTAGAGATATTAAGGCTGTAAAACCAAATTGCAGCTAGCTGAAAAGCTAATTGATTTAGATGTTGCATTGTACTGTACAACCATTAAAAAATTATTACAATAAAGTTTACATCAATATGTGTTTTAATTACATTTTGAACACCTTTATTAAATTATTTCTAAATACAATGGCACATATTTTAATAGAAAAGAAAACAAACCACACCAACATTGTTTTATTTACTTTTATCATACACTATATGTAGGCTGTCTTTAAATGGAGATGTGCTCTTTTAAGTGAAGACCACACTTCTGGCAACTTGTATAGTTCACAGTTCCAGGTTTCATTATTTTAAGGTTTCAGTTAAACGGCTTTTGCAGATATTGTCTCTATGTTGTGTCATTCGACTATATGGGGGGTGCAGGGGGGACTTGCAGAAACATTGAGAAAGTGTTTTTTTTTTTTTATGCTGGATTTATTTTGGAATCTCGAAATTACAAAACATCGATCATATGGTCTTGATCATATGAAATTCGATGTTTCAGGAATTCGAGATTCCGAAGTGAATCCATATATATATATATATATATATATATATATATATATATATATATATATATATATATATATATATATATATATATATATATATATATAAAATGTTCTCTTCATTGTCATTCAGTCCAGTGTACATAAATTATTCTTGTCTTCCCTTAAATCTCACTCCTCTTGGACATTAGTCTGCATGTTTTGTTCCCACAAATTCCATTTATTTCTGTGTAATATAGCAATAACTGGCGGTGTCGGTGTGGTATATTAAAGATGTACCCACGGTTGGTGTGGTTTAATCACAAGGATGAAGCCCAAGTGATTAAATAAAGCCAACTGTGGGTAAATCTTCAGTATACCACACCACGGATTCGGTTATTGCTATAATACGATGACATTATTTAAGAAAAAAGATACTTACTTTTCTTACTTTTCTTAAGAAATGTCTTTGTGTAATGCTTCCGTGGTGCCCTTCTGCATTTTTCCAGTATCCTGGGGCTTTTTCTGATGTACTGCGTATGGTTATGGGACTTGCGGTCCCACGCTTATGTAGTACATCAGTGCAGTGCAAAGGAGAAAGGAAGAGATCTCTGCTGCTTTTTTTTTTTTTTTTAATTTATTAAAAAGAAACTGGGAGACTTTAAATGTTCGAGAGAGCTAGGACAGAGGAAATAAAAGGATAATTAGTTACGTTTCTTTAGTTTTGCGAAAGTACATGATTATCCTCTTATTTTTCTCTGTGCCATCTCCCTCACTTGTTAGAGGTCTTCTGCGTTGTAAATTTATCAAGAAAGCAAGAAAAGTAAACTAATGTAAAAAAGTCTGTGCAGCCAGACCTTTTTCCATTCCTATATTCTCAGATTTACAATGGGCATGCTAGTTGGGCTGACGAACCAGCTTGTTCCTTTTTGAACATTATCGGTCAGTCATTGTATAATTACCAAATATTCCACAGTACTTGCCTTAATGAGCTATATTAACACAAAGGCTCAGAGCATAAATGAGCAAATCTGTTTTTACCATGCTCTCAAACTGTACTTGTCTCTTCTATGTCTACTCCCTACCCCACATCTAGTTAAATATCAATCCCTTGTAAGTAAAAAAATGTGTAATGCTGTAATAACATGTCAATGTCTGAGTTATTTTTTTCCTAATATCACACACTGAAATGTGTTGAACTGTTTTGCATACAGCTGTTTATGGCAGTAAAAGCTGGACCAGAGTATATGCTAAGTACACAGATTTATAGAAAAGTTATTGCACACAAAATATCTAATCAATAGATAAGGTGTTAGCACACTGCTTTAGGTAAAATAACATTTAGGCAAGCCATGTTTGTCTACTTCAAATGCAAGGACAATACAAAAATGGATACATTTTCTTAAATAAATGAAGAAGTGTCTTCACTGATACAGAACCATTTTGAAGTCCTTCTCATGATAAAAGCAATATCTTACATGAGGTGGCAAATAAGTACTCTGCAAAGAATTTGTTAATAAAAAACTATTAAAGATACATCCCATGATGCAGAAAGAGTCATCTCAGTTGTATATCCTTGCATATATTTAGTTTAGGAGAGGTGAAACAAATAAAATATAAATAAAAGCTCTCAGATTAACAAAATATTTTGTTAGTTCGCTTTAGAACTTTAAATATCTGCAATAAAATACATTTAGCTCTGTACTTTCTACACTAAATTAGTTAAAGTCATATCCCGAACAAGCAAGTCATAGCATTGTCAATATGTATTGTGTGTAGGTGTGTGTGTGTGTGTGTGTGTGTGTGTGTGTGTGTGTGTGTGTGTGTGTGTGTGTGTGTGTATGTGTGTGTGTGTGTCACGCATGCACACGTCTCAGCATTGACTTTTTCATAAATCTCCACAAGTAAGTATTGGATTTTTTTTTATTTTCTACCAGTTACAGTTGCTGGTAATTAATATTTGGAATCTTTTCCCAATAAAAATTAAACACTGACCTGTTATTTTTTTCTCAGCATTACTATGACAATTAAAATGCTGAGGCATAGGAACATTATAGCCCTTATTGAGGGTAGTCTGTGGATTCCAAATTAGGTTCATAGGTGTGTACTAGGCTAATGTCCCTGGTGCCTTTACAAACCTAGCCCATAGGATTACCCTGGCATCATCCACCCGACCTTAGTTCCCAATGCCTCTGTCGAGTAGAGCCACTGGACTGATCCCCGGGGTGAATTTTTTTATTTCCCATCCACACATCAAGACTTCTCTCGAAGGTGCTTCACTTGACATGTTTGGGAAGTCTGTTCGATAGCAAGTTTAAAGTGAAATTCGACTGGTATTATCAAGTTTACTTTGCCCAGTGCTTCTCTTGGTTTCTTCTTACAGAACTTGCATTTTTTAGCACGATGAAATTACTCAAATGAGGACTTTCATTTCAGTACGTAATTAAATCACATCTGAGCTTTTAGAGGTGAAAGTGTAAAACCAGACATGTTTCAGTGAAATAACTGTTACATTTCACTGATTCCCCGTTGGCTATGTTCACAGGAACAAAGTGATTAAGCAGATTCTATGTCATTATCTCATAGCAAGCTTTGCATTTATTATGTTATATCATTTATAATTCCTCATTGAGCAATACCTTATGCATTTACTTAAAAAAACTGTTTGATAATTTATTGCATAGTTTGTAAATTAAGACATTTGATTAACCTTTATAACACTGGCTTTTCTATTTAAGTACGTTGATCCTCATGCAAAATTACAATGACATAAACATATAATGAAATAAAATGTAGCAGCTCACCAAGAGAGTATGTAATGACTCTAAATATATTTATAGAATCATTACATCATGGGAAATACAAAGCAATGGAGTGACAAGAGTGACAAGACCGTTTACACCTTGTCAATACCCACTCTTACATTATACCCCCCCTTCTGAAAAAGGTCAAAGCAGGTACACCCTGGAGTAAACTTATGAGCACTCATCCAGTCATCCCATTTTAATCTGAAAGATGTCAGGGTGTCATTTTATTTAACATGTAGGGAATGTGTTCCAGGCATAGGGATAGACACAGGGTAATTAGTTTGTCTCTCCAACATGTTTTATCTGTTACTGGATATCTAAGTCCCTAAATCTGGTGTTTGTGGAGCTAATTGACTTGTGAAATTACAAGAGATCAAGGAGAATGCCATCTCTAGTGGTGGAGAATGCAAAAAGAGATCACCACACAAGAGCCAATTAGAAACTTTTGATGCTGTCTCCCACCAGAAACTCTTACATAAACTCTCATCTTTAGGTATCTTCAGTGCAGTACTTCCAGAATTACCTTTCAAACAAATTGCAAGCACTAAAATGGAGAAATGATTTTACCACCTTTTTGTCAGTAACGATTGGTGTCCCACAAAGATCTGTAATAGGCCCCATATGTTTCAACAGATTCATCAATGACTCTACACAACTCCAAAAATGCTACCCTTTTTCAATAAATTGATGACTCAACCCTAACTGGCTCTGCCAAATCTCTCTCTCTCTCTCTCTTACTCTAAACTCCAAGACCTTGCACATCAATTCTTCTTTTCAAGTAACACATGGCTAAATAATTCACAGCTACTACAAAACTTAAATTAAAGAGCTTCATTCTAAAGCACATCTTTAACAAAACACTATTCTCTATCATCTCTGCCAAAACAGCATGATAGAACGAGGACACTACACAAAATTTCTGGGTGTCATCACAGAAAAGCTGATACTAGACCACTATGTATCAACCATGTTTAAAAAAAATCATGAAAGCCTAGGTATGTTATACGGAGCAAAGACCTACCTCAATAGCATAACCAGAAGATATGTAGCCTCTGCTTTGTTACTGCCATCTCTCCTCTATGTTGCTCCAATCTCTACAAACATTCAAGCCTCACAACTCTGAAAACATGAGCAATGTTATAATAAAATGATCAAATGTCCAGTAAATTATAACAATGGAAGACACCACTGCCTAGCCCTCAGATAATTAAACTGCTAAGAACTACAACATCACCTAGCTCTTTCTCAGCCAACTAGAATACATAGATTTCTCTATAAGCCATAAAACTACCTGGCCCTTAGCAACCTAATACAAAATTACTGTCCCCATAGAATTTTACACTGTAGAGAAAAATCTTTCATCACTATAACCAAGTTGTCTAATACTGCAAGTGACTCTCTATAGTCAAATAGTGCAGCTGAACTACAGAAATACATCCCACTACCAGTGAAATCCATTCTGAATGCACACTATCTAAAACACAGCTAAAAACTTCACCTATGAAATCAATGGATCTGCTCCTGTACATCTCCAGGATAAATGCCACTGTCATCTCCAGCTTGTCATATTGTCAAACCATTCTTCTTGATTGAGAACCATATGCTCCATGCCCAATACCCAAATAGTTTTACTAGCGTTTCCCAGCCATATGCATTGTTTTGTGACACTGCTCACCTCCCACCTGTATACTTTTAATATAACCTCATGATAACCACATACTTATCTATCTATCTATCTGAACCTGCTTTATACACCATCTCTTAACTACAATATTAACATTTTCTGTCCCTAATTAATTCCTTCTGTTACTTCCATTTCTTTGAATTCCTAAGCACTTATCACATGATCTATTATCTATCTGACCAGTAAAAATAGTGGACAGTTGTATAACATTAACTGCTTTGCCAGTTGCAGAACAGATTGGGTTATATATTTAGCCACTTGCACCTGTCAAGCTTTCTAAGTGGCCAAACTTCTAGACAATTTAGATTTCGGATGTCAGAACATTTAGGGGATATTAGGAATGCCAGAGCCACCAATACTCTTTACAGACATTCACTGATTCATCATACAGCGAAATTTACCTTCACAGTTATTGGCAAAATATCAGGCAATAGATCTTTCAAAATGGGGTAGCACAGCATATTAAACATGAAAGAAAGGAAATGGATTGTAAAACTAGAGGGTCTATTCCCACCTGGATTAAATTATAAATTGTAGTGCTTTCCTTTCATTTCATGGGCTGGATACCATTTAGAATTATTCAGTACTCTTGGGTGGGTACCAAGAGTACAACAGTTTGAAAAATAAAGACAGAAAACAAAAACATTAAAGGAAAAAAAAAAAAGAGAGAAAGCAAAACAGCAAATCTGTATGGACTTCTACTGTGTTCTGTATTGCTTTTTTGTGTTTATTATCTAGTATTAGACCAGTTTTGTCTTGGATAGGAAATGATGTCATGGCACTTAATGAGATTAAGTATTTATTGCAGGATTATCACTGTTTTTTGTAATGTAACACTGATGAAAGCTACAAGCTGAAACCGGTTTGGTTCTTAGAATAAATTTTCATGCTCCCAAGGTGCTGGCTCTTTTTTTGATGTTTGCTACAGTTTGTTTGGCCCGTGCACCTACCGTACTTGCTAGCCTGCCTCTCTCTGACTACATGTATTTTGCTGGCTGTTGGTGTGAGGAGTGCTGAAGCAGGAGCCATTTTGTGGCGTTCAATGCCAGTAGAGGAGATTTCCTCACTGTGTGGTTTACAACCTATTCTTTTCATCATCCTGTTCATTCATATGTGCACCCTGCCTTCTGTCTGGTTGGTTTGGTTTAACTAAGTATTGTCGTATATTTGATGGGTTCAATTGCCTTTTCTTTTTCATCGACAGGATTTACTTTTGCAGTATTGGAAGGGGATGACTCATCTGCATTGTGAATCAGCGTTTTCTAATATCCAAGCACTCAGTACGGTTGTTGGGTCCTTTGCATGCAAAATCTTGTTGAATTAACATTCTGTTTGGAATACTTCGGTTGTTTTACCTACAGAGGGTGATTTATCGACTACATTTTTCGGGTCAATGTTTTTTGATTCACCTAATTTTGTTCTTCTTTACTGAGGCTTTAGCAGTGTTTTTGGCCTAATTTTGCTCATGGCTTAACTTTTTTTTGTCTCAGTGACACTCTCTTTTTCTTGGCCGATTTTTGGAGGGTCTTTTGAAATCACCACAAGGGCCACTCTCAGATTGGGCATGGTTTGGTGCATTTACCAGTGTTTGTGAGATTGGGGATTATTTGGGCATATGTTCTGACATTGACTGTATTGATTTGGGCTCATGAGCCATACTTGAATAGATTGCGATCGATGAGGACTGCACTAGCGAAGTATTATGTCCAAACAGGGAGAATAAATACTCTACGGAGGAGTGGTTTCTAATTCATCAAGGCAGACTTCAGGAACTATAAGAACTCATTTTGGTGCATGTTTGCAGACATGCTGATTACATATTTTTGTCCGGGACTATAACTACTTAGGTAGGGTTTCAGAAATGGTTTACATTTATGTATATATTTATTGTATTTAGTTAAATTTGTACCATTCAGACAGATGATGCCCATGTCATTAAGCAAATAATGAGCATTTAGCCCATTTTAGGGTGGAGAGAATTAGGGTCTGTTTTCAATTCACATGAAGTTTTACATTAATCAGTCAGCCTATTGTTGGAGAAAGTATTCTGTTTTGGTCGGATGGACAAATAGATGTCGAACGGAACATTTTGAACTATTTATTCTCCTGTTGTAGCTGGGTTGGTACCAGTCATTTCTTATGGGCCTACAAACTGATTTTTGTATGTAGTGGTTCACATTCATTAAAGGCATTTTTCTGTTATTTACACAGGGATTCAGTGTATGATTTTTACATGATGGTTCATCTTTCCCTGGGTTACCATTTTGATTTTTATGTTAAGAATGAGCCTATATGGTTGTGACTGGGTGCCAGTTACTATTTGATAGATCTACACATACTAACATAGATTGTATTGTTGGGGGAAAATGCACATTATGGTTTTCTTATCATTCTTGACCAACTGAGGACTAGGAGAAATAAATTTGGGAAACCATTACAGAACTATCACATTTTTTTTAATATAGCATCTATTTTTCCAGCTTATTAGCTTGGACATTGCTATTTAGAGGATTGTGAGCTTTCTATATCATATTGGAGTTTATTACGCATAGGCCAGACCTCCGCTCATTTTATTACAAGTGGATAACAGGTTGACACTTGGTTAATGGGTGGTTCATTCATCTTTAGGGTAACGATTCTGTGCAGTGACTGGACATTATTAATATTGGTCATGACATATTTGACTACAGAGAAATGTGTACTTATATGTAGTTAGAATGTTCCTTGCGAGGAAACTTTTTCATTATTGGGTGATAGATTAGTCAACAGTCCTTACATTGTTTTGCCTAAGTATATGTGTATGTTCATCCCTCCCAGTGGTTGGTATTTATAACCACATTTAACTGGTGAATCTTACGATATAATATATTCTTTTGGTTTCAGATTACTGATTTGCAAATTCTGTGTGGATTTTTCATGTGCCCTCTTGGGTAAATCAGGGTAATTGTCTTTTACCCCTTTTTTGATCCTATTAGCCAACTTTTACATTCATTTGTGACTCAAATGGGGTTAATATAACAGTTTATTCTATCAGATAATCAGGTTTAAATATAGGGGATAATTTCCCAGCACCCATGACAGTCTGCTCAAGAGATGTCATATAGCTTCTCTTTTGGTATTATTACATCACAGTTGACTAACAGAGTTTTCAGGGTGACTGAAGCAAATTAGCAACTTAAGGTCATGGATCTTAACAAGCTGCTTCAGGGCCTTTGTGCAGATAAGGATTATATTCATGTATTTGGAATTAAACCTATGGATAAGGGCTCAAAGGAGAACAGCCAGATTGATCCAGTTGACGGTTGTAATTTGCTATTTACACAGCTTGGCAAGAAGGTCAAAACTTTACATACCAACATTTGGCACTTAAAGCTTTTCAAAACATATCAGAATCAAAACATTACCCTGAGGGGTTTAAGGACCAAATTACAGCCATTAGTCAGCAAGCCTGATGACATTTTATTAAGGGATTAGAACATGGCACAGCAACAGGCGTCCATGTCCTTTGTTAGCATTTTAGCATTTTATTATGCAAGAACAATTGAGGTGAACATTTGTGATGTTCAAAAAATATGTGAGGAATTGAAAACATATGAAGAACAAACAAACATTAAGGACAATCTTAGCAGACTCTCAAAGGAACTGACTACCTTTGAAAATCATTTGAAAGACAAAAAGTTACATAAAATTTCTAGAGACATGGAGGATTATGAGAGGGGTAGGCCGTTTGAGTCACAGAGAAGTGTCAGGTTTGCAGATGGAACAAAAAAATACCACTCAGATACGCAAAAAAAGACCGAGATCCATATTGAAAAAAGGTAGATCACATACTACAACCTCGGGGGAGGAATCCTCCACTACTGACACTGAATCCACATACATTAGTGATTCCCCCGATTCCAAGAGGGGCCGGGGTTCAGAATACCCTTTAGGGGTAGGAGGCACGGGGGGGACGCAACACAGGGGTAAAAACCATAGAGGATCTTTTCCAATTGATAATGAAATAAATATTGAATGCTCAAATATGCATAATATTTCAAAATATGTTTTATCATCTGAAGAGGAATCATTGCTGAATAAAGGTCTTGGTTTTATCCCAGGTTTTTTTGTGGATGAAAGCATTTTTGTCTCTGACATACTATCTTTTTGCAGAAAGGTTAATCTGAAATTGTTTTTCGGCCAACATGACTATTCTCAGAGATCTACTGATTTTAGATTCTACAAATCTAATTTCAGTCCACCCATGGACAAACATGTTGCCATTTTCCAACGGGCAGTCATCAAAGATTTGCATTACCATTTAGACTCTTTACATACTATCAGACATAATTTAACAATGGCAGAACAAAAAGCTCTTACTGATCTTAGGGCCAACACTGACATTTCCATTCTACCAGCAGATAAAGGTGGGGCGATGGTGGTCATGGATTCCAGTTATTATTGGGCCGAGGGAAGTAGACAATTATCTAACCCTCAGCATTATATGAACATGCCCACTGACCCCACTCTTAACTTCAAAAAAGAGATTGATAATTTTTTTTCAGGAAGCTGTTGATCAGGGAATCATCAGTGACAAAACTAGACAGCAATTAATGGTCAAAGATCCAGGCAAACAATATCTTTATCTATTGCCTAAAATTCACAAATCTTTGAGTATGCCACCAGGCAGGCCTATTGTTTCAGGCATAGGCTCCCTTACGGAGCCATTGTCAGCATTTTTGACTGAATATTTGCAACCACTTTTGCCATATGTCAGAGCCAAATTAAAGGACACGACTGAATTTCTACAAATTGTATCTGAGTCTGAATTGGAACCTCATTGGCCGATGTGTACCCTTGATGTCAAATAAATTTATACCAGCATTCCACACTGGGCTGGACTAACAGCATTAGAATGGTGGTTAAATAAGACCAATATCTACAGTCCACATTGCTCATTTGCATGGCCGAGCATGTTCTTACCAAAAACGTATTCTATTTCCAACATGAGTGTTATTGGCAAATACAAGGCACAGCAATGGGGGCATCTTTTGCCCCAATATATGCTGATTTATATATGGGATATGTGGAGGAGCACATTATATACAAAGAATTACATAATCTGTATTTGCCAGAGATAGACATATGGAGATGTTTTTTGGATGACCGTTGGCTTGTATGGAAAGGAGGCAGTGATTATTTGGAGGAATTCATTGAATACCTCAGTGGAAACAAATGGGGGGCAGAATTTACAGTGAGTTATCATAAAAATGAGATTAATTTTTTGGATGTTAGTTTACAGAATCAACCAGATAACACATTATGAACTATAGTTTATCGAAAATATCCACAGCACAACAGCCTGTTACACGCCTCTAGTCTCCACCCCAAACATACCATCAAGAACATTCCTAAATCCCAATTTTTGCATTTGAAGAGAATTTGCTCTTCACAGCAAGATCTGACACAATCCCATCAGGATTTAGCCAACAGATATTTAGCTAGGGAATATGGTACACAGAATGTTAACTCGGCCATGTAATGGGCTAAAAACCAATCAAGGGATACCTTATTAGAATACAAACATCAACCCAGGAAGGATAATAAGGACACACTGAGAATGGTCACTACATTTGGTAGAAACACAGCATATCTTACTGATGTTATTGACAAACGTTGGAATATTTTGAAGACCACCGAACAATTTGATGACCTTTTGGGGGACAAATGCCTATTTTCCTACAGGTGGGGCAAAACTTTGGGTTCCCATTTCTCTCATTACAAAAAAATCATGCATCAGGATGCTATTTATAAAAAAAACACATTAACAGGAGAGAGACTGGTTGGTTCTTACCCATGCTGACATTGCACCTTCTGCAAACATGTTTTCAAAACTAAAACCTTTACCAGTAAAAATAGTGGACAGTTGTATAACATTAACTGCTTCGCCAATTGCGGAACAGATTGGGTTATATATTTAGCCACTTGCACCTGTCAAGCTTTCTACGTGGGCCAGACTTCTAGACAATTTAGATTTCAGATGTCAGAACATTTAGGGGATATTAGGAATGCCAGAGCCACCAATACTCTTTACAGACATTCACTGATTCATCATACAGCGGAATTTACCTTCACAGTTATTGACAAAATATCAGGCAATAGATCTTTCAAAACGGGGTGGCACAGCATATTAAACATGAAAGAAAGGAAATGGATTGTAAAATGAGGGGGTCTATTCCCACCTGGATTAAATGATAAATTGTAGTGCTTTCCCTTCTTTTCATGGGTTGGATACCACTGGGAGTTATTCAGTACTCTTGGGTGGGTACCAAGAGTACAACAGTTTGAAAAACAAAGACAGAAAACAAAAACATTAAAGGAAAAAAATAAATAAATTAATTAATTAATTAAAAAAAAGAAAAAAGAGAGAGAACAAAACAGCAAATCTGTATGGACTTCTTCTGTGTTCTGTATTGCTTTTTTGTGTTTATTATCTGGTATTAGACCAGTTTTGTCTTGGACAGGAAATGATGCCATGGGAACTTTATGAGATTAAGTATTTATTGCAGGGTTATCACTGCTTTTTGTAATGTACCACTGATGAAAGCTACAAGCTGAAACCGGTCTGGTTCTTAGAATAAATCTTCATGCTCCCAAGGTGCTGGCTCTTTTTTTGATGTTTGCTACAGTTTGTCTGGCCCGTGCACCTACCGTACTTGCTAGTCTGCCTCTCTAAGCTTACTAATACCCCTCTTCAAATGTTCAACATGTGCTAATGCATAACTATCTTTTATACTGTAATAGTGCCTTCTACTTTCATATGAATATAATCTAATTAGCAAATGTATGTATAATAGTTAATGCATATTATTTCAGGTTTGTTAATTTATATCACTGAATGCCTGTTTAAAAATGTTTGTAATATGTTGGAGCTTTTCTCCTTGGGCCTCTGCTGAAATGGGATTTTTGACTAAACCCATTCAGATAAACTTGGTAAACAAAAGCAAAATAATAAAAATAATACATAAGTAAACTGAATAAAGGGATAGCTCTTTAAGCCTTTCTGTTAGAGCAGGGATTTTAAGCCAAACTATATTCTTCATGAGGTAACTCTGTAGCCTTTCCAGTTCCTTAATTCATCTAGAAAGGCACATCCGAAATGGAGCAATGTACTCTATAACTGGACTAATTAAGGTAGAATAAAAAGGAATGATAACTTATTTTGACCTAGAGATGGAATGCCTTGTGCTAAATGAAATGATTTTCTGACTACTGCTGTGACATGGTGGTCAAAATAATAGAAATTACCAACCTAGACGCCAAGGTTCCTGACTACTTTATCATTTTGGAGTGAAGTATTGGCTGTACTGTACAATGAGGAAGAGTTTTACCAAATGAGAAAATGTCACATTTTTTCATTTAATTTTAGCCCCTTTTCTATACATCACTTATTTACGAGAGTTACTTCCTGCAGTAATAAAAGGGTATCAGTAGGAGATCTGATAACAACACCCATCTTGCAGTCATCTGCAAATGCAGTTTCCAGTCTGGCAATCAGAGACATAGATGCAAAAAGAAGGTGTTACAGTACTGAACACTAGGTCATACCACTAGTCATCTTCATACCTTCTGATGAGGCACCTGCCATCTTAAATATGTGGGTTCTGTCTTTCAGCCTGTTGGTGCTTCACCATGTATGGGTCTACTTTAAAGTCACTTAGCTTATTAATGATGCCAGCATGGGGAACAAGGTCAAATGCACTGACCAGATCAACATAAGCGGCATCAACAGAATGACCACTGTCAGCCTGTTTCTACTTCTTGAGGAAATAAACTAAGTAGGGAGCATCAACCTTTCACAACGCCAAATTTATAAGAGTCTAGCCTGATAATGTTTTTGATATATTTTGATGTCATAGTTTTAAGGTCAGATAATGATGTATTCCATGACATAGCAAATCATACTAGTCAAGCTAATGGGTCTATTGTTTCCCAGGTCAGTGGTAGGGCCATCCTTGTGTAAAGGCATCGCCACTGCAATTTACCATACATCTGGGACAAATCCTGTAAACTCATGTTAAATAATTCAAGGAGAGGTTGGATAGTGGCATAGTGGGAGATATTTATTAAGCATCCAGGTAAATTATCAGACCCCAGGTCAAAATCATTTTTGGCTTTAGAGAGCATCTTCTGTTCATGTCCCTTTGTTATATTAACAGATGTAATGGGTTATGGAATTTGTGCAATTAAAATAGCTGTCTCAGGGGTAAAGTTTACTTTAGGTAGTTGTTTACTGGTGAAGTTGGCAGTAAATTTGCCTGTTAGTGTATTTGTTATGCCAGCTTAGTCTGAGTAAGTGGCACCATTTTGGATATGTTTAGAACACTGCTTGGTGTTACTTCTTGGTACCATTTTGGATATGTTTAGAACACTGCTTGGTGTTACTTCTTGGTACCATTTTGGATATGTTTAGAACACTGCTTGGTGTTACTTCTTGGTACCATTTTGGATATGTTTAGAACACTGCTTGGTGTTACTTCTTGGTACCATTTTGGATATGTTTAGAACACTGCTTGGTGTTACTTCTTGGTACCATTTTGGATATGTTTAGAACACTGCTTGGTGTTACTTCTTGGTACCATTTTGGATATGTTTAGAACACTGCTTGGTGTTACTTCTTGGTACCATTTTGGATATGTTTAGAACACTGCTTGGTGTTACTTCTTGGTACCATTTTGGATATGTTTAGAACACTGCTTGGTGTTACTTCTTGGTACCATTTTGGATATGTTTAGAACACTGCTTGGTGTTACTTCTTGGTACCATTTTGGATATGTTTAGAACACTGCTTGGTGTTACTTCTTGGTACCATTTTGGATATGTTTAGAACACTGCTTGGTGTTACTTCTTGGTACCATTTTGGATATGTTTAGAACACTGCTTGGTGTTACTTCTTGGTACCATTTTGGATATGTTTAGAACACTGCTTGGTGTTACTTCTTGGTACCATTTTGGATATGTTTAGAACACTGCTTGGTGTTACTTCTTGGTACCATTTTGGATATGTTTAGAACACTGCTTGGTGTTACTTCTTGGTACCATTTTGGATATGTTTAGAACACTGCTTGGTGTTACTTCTTGGTACCATTTTGGATATGTTTAGAACACTGCTTGGTGTTACTTCTTGGTACCATTTTGGATATGTTTAGAACACTGCTTGGTGTTACTTCTTGGTACCATTTTGGATATGTTTAGAACACTGCTTGGTGTTACTTCTTGGTACCATTTTGGATATGTTTAGAACACTGCTTGGTGTTACTTCTTGGTACCATTTTGGATATGTTTAGAACACTGCTTGGTGTTACTTCTTGGTACCATTTTGGATATGTTTAGAACACTGCTTGGTGTTACTTCTTGGTACCATTTTGGATATGTTTAGAACACTGCTTGGTGTTACTTCTTGGTACCATTTTGGATATGTTTAGAACACTGATTGGTGTTACTTCTTGGTACCATTTTGGATATGTTTAGAACACTGCTTGGTGTTACTTCTTGGTACCATTTTGGATATGTTTAGAACACTGCTTGGTGTTACTTCTTGGTACCATTTTGGATATGTTTAGAACACTGCTTGGTGTTACTTCTTGGTACCATTTTGGATATGTTTAGAACACTGCTTGGTGTTACTTCTTGGTACCATTTTGGATATGTTTAGAACACTGCTTGGTGTTACTTCTTGGTACCATTTTGGATATGTTTAGAACACTGCTTGGTGTTACTTCTTGGTACCATTTTGGATATGTTTAGAACACTGATTGGTGTTACTTCTTGGTACCATTTTGGATATGTTTAGAACACTGCTTGGTGTTACTTCTTGGTACCATTTTGGATATGTTTAGAACACTGCTTGGTGTTACTTCTTGGTACCATTTTGGATATGTTTAGAACACTGCTTGGTGTTACTTCTTGGTACCATTTTGGATATGTTTAGAACACTGCTTGGTGTTACTTCTTGGTACCATTTTGGATATGTTTAGAACACTGCTTGGTGTTACTTCTTGGTACCATTTTGGATATGTTTAGAACACTGCTTGGTGTTACTTCTTGGTACCATTTTGGATATGTTTAGAACACTGCTTGGTGTTACTTCGGTACCATTTTGGATATGTTTAGAACACTGCTTGGTGTTACTTCTCGGTACCATTTTGGATATGTTTAGAACACTGCTTGGTGTTACTTCTTGGTACCATTTTGGATATGTTTAGAACACTGCTTGGTGTTACTTCTTGGTACCATTTGGATATGTTTAGAACACTGCTTGGTGTTACTTCTTGGTACCATTTTGGATATGTTTAGAACACTGCTTGGTGTTACTTCTTGGTACCATTTTGGATATGTTTAGAACACTGCTTGGTGTTACTTCTTGGTACCATTTTGGATATGTTTAGAACACTGCTTGGTGTTACTTCTTGGTACCATTTTGGATATGTTTAGAACACTGCTTGGTGTTACTTCTTGGTACCATTTTGGATATGTTTAGAACACTGCTTGGTGTTACTTCTTGGTACCATTTTGGATATGTTTAGAACACTGCTTGGTGTTACTTCTTGGTACCATTTTGGATATGTTTAGAACACTGCTTGGTGTTACTTCTTGGTACCATTTTGGATATGTTTAGAACACTGCTTGGTGTTACTTCTTGGTACCATTTTGGATATGTTTAGAACACTGCTTGGTGTTACTTCTTGGTACCATTTTGGATATGTTTAGAACACTGCTTGGTGTTACTTCTTGGTACCATTTTGGATATGTTTAGAACACTGCTTGGTGTTACTTCTTGGTACCATTTTGGATATGTTTAGAACACTGCTTGGTGTTACTTCTTGATTTCCTAATTTAACTAAGGAAGGATTTACGGTTATTCTTGTTTTGAAAAGAAAATTTAAATTCCTGATTCTCATTAGTAGCCCTGATAGTAGCTTTTAGTTCCTAACTAATATCCTTAAGACAAGCTTTATGAGTAATTATAGCGTTATTGCAGAATTTAAGTTTTTTTCCTGTTGTTATAGAGCTAACCTGAACTTGTGGACTGCCACAGTGGTTTCTTCTTAAAAGTCCCATTATATCTGGCTCTAATAAGGATGGCCAGATTGTGGAAATTACCTGTATAGAAATAAAACACCTTCATATAAATAAACAGCTGTCTCTGTATTGGGTTTGATGATGTTACAAGTTAATTTAGATTAGCTCATCAAAGAGTTTGCAGAGGTTTGCCCATTGACAATCCCTGACTTCAGAATTATTGACTGCAGGGACTTCAGAAATATTGAACTAGAAGGTTAAGAGTTTATGGTCAGACTTATCCAAGGATGTAGAAACTCTGTATGAATGTAGTGGCGATATTAGGACCAGATCAAGAATATCATGTCATCTAGTTGATATAATATATGTTCCAATGGATTTCTATTTATTAAATGAAAGAATGTCAGAGCATTTATTTACATTTGTTGACCGGGAATGTCCGACTGGAAGCAGGTCCATTTTCAGCAGAGGCTCGGGGAGGAAAAGCTCCACAAATTAAAATATTATAGACATAGTTACAGATGAAGAATCCTAGCAATTAAAATATTAAAAACATAGTTACAGATGAAGAACATAGTACATTCAGTAGATAACTAGCATCTTTTCCATCCACGAAGTCATAGCAGATATTAACAATTGTTACAATAAGAAGTTACTGCCGTATAATAAGTAGATAGGCATGGAAGTATCAGAGCTTGCTGTAATCAAAGGTAGTTTGTGGGGTGGAAGAGAGGTAGAGGGTAGATGGAGTGGTTGGAAGTATAGGTGTTCCAGATTGTTTGGGGGCACTTGAAATATCCCATTATAAAGGCATTTTTGATAATAGATGGTTCCTCAAGAACACTTAGGAATCTTACATGCTCAACAGAGGACATAGAGAGTGTCCTGCCCCAGCCTATAAGTTGATAGTTTGTCGTTTGTGGTTCTCTAGGAATCAGTTTATACATACATTTTTCTTCAACAAATATGGAAATCTCACTGCCATCTACATCAGGCTTGAATGCATGATAGGTGCAAATTTCATGTATGAAGGGCTTAATATCTTTAAATTGAAACGGGGACTCATTAACTACATAAAGATCCATGTGCTTAAACTGCAGGAGAGCCTCAAGTTCGGACAATTTGTTATTAAGACTTATGACATTTAGAAGAACTACCTTGACATGCTCCAATTTAGGACTAAAAACTACTACATTGATGTCTATTATACTGGGATTGACATTTGCTGGACTCTGCCTAAAAAGATAATACAACTGCAGCAAGGGTTTTAGCCTGTAAATAGAAGTCATGGAATGGGAGCTGCAGTGTATTCTTGGTGAAACAAATTGGTCTAGTTATTATTTCATCTCATGCCGGCACATACTGGCCCCTCTGGAATGACGGCAACCAACTGTTGAAACTAATTGTCTTCTGTCTATATATCAGTATCATTCTGGGTGAAGGAAGGATTCCACTCAGAACCAGTATCTTGCCTAGACTGCACACATGCATGGTGAGATCCAGCATGTCTTTGTAGATATCCCTCAAGGTTATGCACCTCAAGTCATTCACACCCACATGGACTACTACTAGGTTGTAATTATATTTGTCTGTGAG
Source organism: Protopterus annectens (assembly GCF_019279795.1). Lineage (NCBI taxonomy): Eukaryota > Metazoa > Chordata > Ceratodontiformes > Protopteridae > Protopterus > Protopterus annectens. The sequence goes on along the minus strand of NC_056749.1, from coordinate 745,671,817 downwards.
AGAGACTTTAAAGCTCTTGTGGTGACACTGATATTGGTGCAGGAAAGACAATTAACTTTAAGTATGTCTTTGTCCAATCGTGAGCATTGAGCTTCGTGTACAGTTGCTAAGACATTATTGTTTTTATTTACAGGATTTCACTTATTAGATGGTTTATAGACTGCCTGTTAGTGTCCCTTTCCTATATGTGAGCAAAATGCAGATGTGTTGCTGCATATCTGTTAAGACATTGTCTTCTTATTCCTTGGAGGCTTTGGTAGTGACTTCTTTTACAGCCTCAGCATGTCAGTTTATTCACTTCTTTTATTCATTTATTTATATTTGTTTTCTGGGGTATGCACTGATCTGAATAGACCATTTGCAGGTATAGCCTGTCTGAAAAGGATCACATAATAAATGAACAAAACATATTTACACATACAAGAATATGCTAAAAAACAAATGTATAGACATATTGAGATGCAAGAATATGCTACATTTAATTCAAGAAGCTGTTACAGTGTCATAAAAATAGATAGAAAAATGGCATTAAGCTTAGTAGAGCTTTATAGATAAGATGTAGCCATAATGACTGAGATGGCTTATGCTACAGGGATAGCAGCATGTCATTACACAGAGAGGTATGAAGACACTAGAAGAGGCAAGTCAGCAAAGTTGCAAGAAAGCATATGATGGGAAGAAGACAGAAAAAAATGAACAAGGCATGCAAAGGAAAAAGGAGAAAAAAGAAGTGTAAAAGTGATGCAAAGAAAAGAGGAATGGAGGATAAATGAGAGGCAGTAACCAAGGGTCTCTCAAGATGAGATAACAGAGAATGAAGTGGATAAAAGAGTGTGTGAAAGAGCTGCAGAGCTACATGTAAAGTAACCTGAGTGAGTGCAGCTGCACTTCGCATGGGTGAAGAGGTGTTCCTTGAGCTGTTGTCTGAAGTGTTGGATTGAAGGAGGAATGCAGTCCCATAGTTTAGGTGCTAGGATGGAGAATACATGGGCAGTGCAATAGAGTTTACTTTTTAGAGTCTGTAGATTTGTTTAAGAATGAGAGATACACCTGAGATTATATGTGGGATTTTTGGTGAAAAGTTTATGAATGAGATGGGATGATGTCTCAGGAGAAATGTCTCCTCCTAGTAGAAGGTTGGGCCTCAAATATACTGGGAATCATTTGACTTTGGTGAGAAGCAGTGGTGTTCATTACTGGGGAATTTAGTAATGAACCAGCAGATTTTATTGGAGATGGTTTTTAAGGTGGTGGCATTTTTATCTGAGGCTGCAGCTAAAATGAGTAGTTCATATTCAAGCTGAAATAAGGGTATGCCTTTGCCTGTGGCAGCTTTGGCTGGCTTGGACAGAAGAGGCGATAGCTTGTTCACCCTAGACAGTAGTGAACAGTAGTTTAGTATGCTTTTGATGAGATGAGGGTAGGGTGTGATGCTCACAGGCCAACTTATTGAGTGGGAGGGATACCCTCAGATTGCTTAGATATTTGTACCTCTCACCGACTGAATTATTTGTGTTAAGTAGAAGTTCAAAGTCTGTGAGCATAAGGAAGTTCCTATGAACTTATAGAAGTTTCTACACTGCCAGAGAGTAGCAAGTTCTATAAAACTGGTAGCAGAAGGAATGCAGGTAGTTTTTTTTTTTCATTTTGTTGAAGTGGGTCTAAGACCACAAAACAAGGTCATAGCCTGCATACATGTAGGGTATATACGAGCTAAGCTAAGTGGACGTGCAACTAATTCTGAGCCAGTAAGAGGAGTACACACACTATACGAGAACAACACAACTGGTACAACAACTACTACAACAAGAAGGAGTCTGTTCAGCTGGTGGCAATTCAGTAACACTAAGGGGTACATTACACAACTAACAGTGGCCTAGCACAAACACACTCACCCTACAGACAAAGCCATAACAATGAAATGTTTAAGTAGGAAGTGATAGCAGACATATACAACCATAGGCAGCTTTCAGCAATACAGCTACAATGAAAAAACTCCATGAACACATTTAACACTGGTGAAATACCTAACAAATCTGTCCAGGTAATCTAAAGAGAATTACCGTAAAGCACTTACCAGCTACTTTGCATAGTGCAGAGTGCCTCAATGCACAAGCATGTAAGAAAAATAAAAAGTGACACAGGCAATCAGAATGCAACTTTCCAATAGGTCAGAAGTAATTTTAAGCAGAATAGTAGCAAATTACCTAGTCTCCCAAAATAACCACTAACTATGTTCTAAAATACCCCCAAACACTTTTGAAGTAAGTTGGTCCCAGTTAGCTATATGCACTGAAATCAGCACAGAAAAAATATTATCTCAGATATTAAATGAAAGTTAAAAATCCACTCCCATAGTGTTTGAAAGGACTGAATAAAAGAGTCAAATCCAGATAGAAAAAAAACAGGTTAAATCAGTTTCCAGCTAAAGCTCAGATGCACTTCTCACTGTACTCCAGACAAAAGAAGAGAAAAGCCCACAAGCAAGCCGAGCAATATATATAAAATGAAAACTGAAACAGCCAACCAGAACTCTACCTACTATTAGGCCAGTAGTTACTTGGACTCCCACGGCATCATCAGATTACCCCCTATTACAAGATAATCACTAATTATATTCCAAAATGCACTGTTACTACCACTGTCAAACTAAGTTATGCCCAATAAGCAACATACACTGAAATCAGAAAAAAATATTTTCTCAGACATTAAATGACAATTCAGCTAATTAAAATACAGTTCACTGGAGTTTAAAACATTGGAAGAAAGGAGTCAAATCCAATAAAAATAGGTCAGTACTGGTTCTAGCATGAACTCACTTGCACAGCCCATAGCACGCAGACAAAATGCTACTTTAAAATAAAATTGTATAAAATTATGGTGGTCAGAGTAATAGAGAAGATTACAATGGCAAAGAGGAAGAATGTGTTCAAGTTGGGTGCATATGTGTCTGATGATAAAAAAAAATCCTTTTCCAAATATGAGGGAGAATGCAGGAAGGGTAGTAATATGAATCTATGGATCTCTAAGGAGGAAAAAGTAATAACTAACTTACAAATCATACTACAAAAATGTGCAGTGGGGGATTAACCAACTACCTCTGGAACAAAGGTATTTTATAAACCCTGGTGAATACCCCTTACTGATAGTTAGTAAGGAGTTGTTGAGAAAGCTTTGAGCAAAATCAGCCAGTATTTATCTACTGGTTTTAATGAGGTTAATGTTGTTTTTTTTTAATAAGATATAGGCTGCAATATTAAATCCATTAACATTTTTTTGCAAAGTTTAATGTGTGGGTTCCCTGTTATTGAAGAAAATAAGCTAATTTTGTGTCAGTTCACAAGGGGGGACCATCTCATGATGTGGATAACTTTAGATCCATAAGCTTAAGAAACAAACATACTAGGGGAAAGTTCTGAGAGTGTCTTATTGAGGTTAATGAAGAAATCAGAAACCCCAAATGACTGTGACATTTACCAGCATGGATTTATGTCCGGAAGGTCTACTATTACAAATCGAATTAGTTTTCATGCACAGTGGTTGAAGGTTCTGGCTACTACTTTTAGTAGTGGATGTGGTTTCTGTCAACCTGGCAAAGACTTTCGACTCAGTACACTCAAATCCTTTATGGAAGTTCTGGATAAGTTAAATTTTAATAAGTAGCTGAAGGTCTACTATTACAAATCGAATTAGTTTTCATGCACAGCGGTTGAAGGTTCTGGCTACTACTTTTAGTAGTGGATGTGGTTTCTGTCAACCTGGCAAAGACTTTCGACTCAGTACACTCAAATCCTTTATGGAAGTTCTGGATAAGTTAAATTTTAATAAGTAGCTGAAGTATATGCATTTTTATGCATTTTATGTAGTTTTATGGACTGGAAATTGATTAAGTAATTAGAAGACATGGAGTAAGGTGTAGCGACAGAAATTAGAAGGGGGTTTCTCTCAGCTGTCAGTACTGTGCCCATTTCTATTTTGCGTATTTATCGCTAGTCTTCCAGTGGTGATGATATGCTGGATAGAATAGTTTGTTGATGATGATAAAATTACCAGGATAGTAACATCTGTGAAAGAGCAGGTGAAATTAAAAAGCAATCTAGACAGATTATGTTAGTGGACCAAGAAAACTACAACTGTGTTTAAATATACTAAAACTAATGTTATGCACATTGATAAATCAAATAAGGATCTATATGGTATAAATGGAATGAGTTTTGGTAAATGTGAACAGTATGAGGACTTGGGTATAGTAAGTGGAAATAATTTAAAGTTTTATGAACATGCAGATTCTGAGAACCTGCTATTCAACAATGATTTCAATATTTTGAGTAGTTTCATCAAAAGACAAAAACCTTATCATTCCAATGCTTAAAGCTATTATTATACTTATTATTGAGTATGGAAGTGGGTTTTATATATTTCAGCTCTGAAGCAAATACATCTGGAAAGGTGCAAAACATTTTTACAAGGCAAAGATCTAGGGAATCTATATGATGAGGAAAGAGTAAAAAAATTAAAGTTATACTCAGTATATTATTGGTTCTATTAATATAGGTATTCAAATATTTAAGTACTGAGCAAATGGGAAGTAAATTAGGAATGGTGCTGTTGACCCATGGAAAATGGATAAGAAGTAACAAAAACATGATTAAATTATGGGTCACAAGCACAATGATGACTAAGAACTTCTTCAACTATAAAGCACATAGCTGGAAAAAGTTGCCTTTTAAAATTAAATTAGAGCAAAGTCTGGAAATTTTTGAAAACACTGCAGATTTATGGTTCAGAAATATGCCCCTGGATTCAATAATCTCCATGTAGGATCCTAATATAGTTAGTCACTACTGGTTTGAAAGAAAAGAAATGCATCTTTATATAACCTTCTGTTTTTTTCCTAAATTCTTTCTTTACTTATAATTTTTCTTTCCTGAGCTGTCCTGAGCATTGGCACAGCCCCTCTTCCCTACCCCCATTCCCACCCACACCATACTCAATTACACTAACTAACCATAACTCCTCCCCTTTGTCATCACCATTCAATAAGAAAACTCCATTTCCTATCTCAGTCAATTAACACCCATAAAACTGCACTCATTACTTTACTCATTACATTACAAATATTCTATTTCCTCTAATTGACTCTCCTAACAATATAAATCTCATCTCCCAGTTTACTTTCTATTTTACTCTATCCCATACTACAATTAAATCACAGCTCTCTCTCTTTTTTTTTTGCTCTTCCTTCCACACCTAATATCTTTCCCTATCACATAACAATATGCTATCTCCCTCCCGTTCTACTACTTTCCCAATATCTCTAGTTACCTCACTAAGCTACCACATACATACAAATGAAAAACATACAAGCCACCTCCCTCAAATGCACTCTAACACCTGCACGTGTAAAAATATCTACCTAGGCCTCACTTTTTGATGTACGCACAGATAGCTTTTTTTAATATATCTGCCAGCTTAATTGGATATAACCACCTTCACTTTACTAAACTCCAGTTCCCTTCCTAAACTACTAAACCCAAATAAATACCCTACACAGTCTCTAAGCATACTACTAAATCTACTCTTTGCTATCATTTCATAAACCACCTCCTCAAGCTTTCCCAATGTGAAGATATTCATCTTAACCCTGGACCTACACAGTCTTCCACCTCTCCGCAATCATCCCTCTCTAAAATGTGTTACTAATAACACTAAGTATAAGTACTATATGCAATAAAATTACTGAATTTCAGTCATGATTTGCAAATTACTCCCCAGATATTGTAGCAGTTACTGAGACTTGGTTAAAACCACACAATTTAAATACAGAAATAGTCCCTCCAGGATATAATATTCTAAGAAATGACAGAACCCATAAAAAGCAGGCTGTATAGCATTAATTCATCGTAACAACTTTGCAATATCACCATTCTCCAAACCTGTTCCATCATTTAGAAATGCAGAAATTCTCATGGTACCATTAAAAGTAAATAATACTAAATAAATATGCATTGCAGTAGTTTATATAACCCCTGGCCATGATATCCATATACTAGAAGACTATCTCTCCTGGATTACTGATAATATTACCAATGAAACTATTATTATGGATGATATAAATATCAATTGGCAAAACTTGATCACTGACTCACTAATAAATAGCATAAACCTTGACAGCTTTACACAACGTATCACCACTCCTACCAGAATACAAAATAATAATCATCCTGGTGCAACCTTGGACTGCATCCTGGTATCAGATCCCCATAAATATTCCAATTCCAGCACACTCTGAAATACCCTAAGTGACCACTTACCAGGATATACCTATAGGACCTCCTCTTAAGTGCCTAAACCCCATACCTATAAAACTTCAAGAAATTTAACCAAATTCAATCAGTAACTATTTAATAACATCGTAAAAACCATAAACTGGTCTTTATTAAAAACATTACCACTGGATGAGGCCATCAGCCATTTCAACAAAGTCTTCTTAGACACCCTTGATAGATTAGCCCTTCTACAAACCAAAAGGAGAAATATAAACCATGCACCCCGGTTTACTAAAGCCACAAAACAAATACTATAAACTAGAGACAGAGCCTGGAAAGAATGGCGTAAGAACAAAAATGAAACCAATTTACTTATATTTAAACAGCTACAAAATAAAGCAAAAAAAATAGTCATTGCTGACAAAAAAAAAATTCTTTCTCTCAACAAATATCCAGCCAAATCAATAACCCCCACCCGCCAAAATTTTGGAAAACAGTCTCAGCACTCCTCACTCCTGGATCTGCACAAAACCCTTCATCAGACCCAGATAAAGATCCATCTCTAATAGCTGACATGTTCAATTCCCACTTTGTTGATAGTATATTTAAACTTGTAAACAATTCTATACCTGATAAATGTTCTATATATGAAGCAACCTTACAGAAAATCATACATATCCATATCCCAAATCAGCTAATAACTACACCACTACTTCTACCTCCCCTTACCAATGTACTTATACATCTAACAATAAATATCCTGTTTTCTCTCTACAACTTGTTCCTACCTCATTAATACATAAGCTCCTTCTTAAACTACAACCTAGTTCCCTCTCTGCTGATAACCTCCCATCAGAATATCTAAAACTCACTGTTGAATCTATAGCCTACCCTGTTAGTATCCTAATAAAATGATCCATCACAGAGTCTGAAGTTCATAACCTTTGGGAAAAAATCTGTCATAATTTCCTTTCACAGGGATGGAAAAACCAATGAATTAACAAATTATCAACCCATCTCTGTCCTCTCCCCCTTTATCTAAATTACTGGAAAAATGCAAACACGTACAACTACTAAAACATCTTTCTCATAACTACCTCTTTACACCCGCCCAACATGGATTTTGACCAGCACATAGCACAACCACTGCACTACTATCCTTACCAGACACTGTGAGCAAAGCTGAAGAATCCAGGCAATTAACTTCAGCAATCCTACTAGATCTATCAAAAGCCTTTGATGCAGTATCACATCATAAACTATTGCAATAGCTATCCACACTAGGATGGTCTCAAATCTCCCAAGTATTTGTGTGCCCTCCTTGGCCTGAATATCTCTGACTGCATTTTATTTTGATTTGAAGCTCTTCATTTAAGGTTTGATCACTTATATTTTGCAGCTTATTCTAGTATTACATTTGTTTTGCTTAAAGTTTTCTGTTCTGTTGGTGTTTTAAGAGTTCTTGGCTAGGGCCAGTTAAAAAAAGATACCAAAGATTCCTTTGTATACAGTGACTATCATCAGTTAATTAGTGGAGGGAGATGAGAAATAGCATTGCTGTTTTATTTAGAAATATCTATACTTAGCTGAATTATTTGTGCGCCCTGCTTGCTCTGAATATCTCTGACTGCATTTTATTTTGATTTGAAGCTCTTTATTTAAGGTTTGATAACTTCTATTTTGTATCTTATTCTAGTATTACATTTGTTTTTGTTTTACGTTTTCTGTCTGTTGGAGTTTTAAGAGTTCTTGGCTATGGCCAGTTAAAAAAAAGTTACCAAAGAATTCCTTTGCAAACTGTGAATAGCATCAGTTAATTAGTGTGTGTGTGTGTGTGTGTGTGTGTGTGTGTGTGTGTGTGTGTGTGTGTGTGTGTGTGTGTGTGTTTGGGGGGGGCTGTGAAATAACGTTGCTATTTTATTTAGAAATATCTGTATTTAGCATAATTGTTTGTGTACCCTGCTTGCTCTAAATATCTCTGACTGCATTTTCCCCGTATCAGATCTTGTTGTGTTCTTAAATTTGTTGGCTTTTGAGTTGCCTGCCCCTTCTACAAATCTCATTTTGGCCACTTCTCCCAGTCCCATCTCATCAACTCATTCAACTAAGTAGAGAGAGATCTTCTGGGAAGGCCCACCCCCTTAGTTTCTCAACCTTGAATTATCTTGTTTCCTCCCTTTCCACTTAACCTAAAAAAAATGCACTTTATTCATCTGCTTTTACTTTATATGTGTTTCTTCCTACTTATTACTTTATTTTGCTTTTGCTGCTTGTTTTAAAATCATTCAATTGTTTATTCTGCTACATTTATTACTGCTTGTGAGTAGCCTGGTTAAATTGTAACTATTATTCTAAGCCTTTGGTTTAAGCACTTGGGCTTCAGGCCAGTTGTTCTACATTAGGAAGCTTTGTGGTCTATACTCTTCTGGCAGGAGAGGTAGCTTACTTCCTTCTAAGTTGGGAATTGCTGGTTGAAGGCTTAGTGTGTCTGTTATCCTACAAGATTCTTAGTTCTAGTTTAAGCATTTGGGCTTCAGGCCAGTTACTTTACATTAAGAAGGTTTGTGGTCTACACTCTTGTGGGAGGAGATGGTAGATTCTGCCCTTCTGAGCTAGGAATTGCTTTTTAAAGCTTTTTGTGCCTGCTTATTTGAACTTTTTTCTGAAATTGGTGCACATTGTTTGCTACAGCATAGACTAGATTCAGAACTGCTGAACCTCTCTCTGTTTATATAATTTGAGCACTAATCCAGGCCATCTTTTTGGAGAGGGTTCCCCTGCACCCTAGTGGCAGGAGTGTGCAGTTAGAACTCATATGATTGAAGGTTGCTGGAAAAGAGCTCAGTTTTGAGCTTTTTTGGTTAAATGGTTAATTTGTTTAAATCAGTTTGGTCTTGTTTGCTGCTGTTATATTTAAGTGAGTATTTCTTCTCCTGTGTTAAATCAACCTAAACAGAGTTTAAATATATTTAGCATAGTCTGGTTACAGGTTTTGCTGTATCCTTGTGTGATTCCTGTGTTTCCTACTATGCCATCTTGTGTTGACCGTGGCCTGGCTGCACTTAGTGGGAGTAACTGAACTAATTGGAATTGGTCTAGCATAGGGTGTTTAGCTAAGAGCTCAGGGACAAGTGTTAATTGGTCAATTCCGGTCAATTCTAGTGTTTTTATCCGACTTTCAGTTTTGTGGTATTTAAACCCTGCATTTGCATGGGTTTGTGCTTGTATGCACATTACGTACCACTGTTGCTCTGTTTTTAACCCTTTGTGAGGTATCTCAGCTGCATTTTATTCCTTACCAGCACTCCTGTGTAAGGGAGGCCCTCGCTTGCAGCTACTGTATTGATTTTATCCTGTCCTACTCACACCTATAAGTACTCTCCTCAGATAGTACCCACTCTACTTTCCCTGATATCTCTTCCATAGATTCTGACAACCATGGACAAACAATTTCCCATGCTTTTTCCTGCTAGTTTAGTTGATATGGGCATCCTGAGACAGTGTAGCAACTGCCTTATGTACACGGACAACCCCCTACTACTACTACCAAAAACACAATATGTGAAAGATGCAATTACATTAAGAACCTAAAATCATTGCTGTCTCAGTCACAATCCAGTACATCTGGCACTCAGAAGGCTGTCTGCACAATCACTACAAACACCACATCCTTAACACCACCCACACCTGCGCAGCACACTCCTACATATGCAGAGGTTCTCAACAAAAACATACCTAAACAAAAGAAACCTCTGAAGCAAACACACAAATGCACATCACAACCCACAGCACCAAGCATCACACATAGTGCACACGCCTGTGTCTCATAGCCTCTAAGGCTCAGCCACAAACCCAAAATAATCATCACAGGAGACTATCGTGAGACACACAGATGTGCCCCTTATGAGGCTAGACAAGGAGAAAGTCTCGGTAAGTTCCTTGTCAAGTGCTAGAATCACCATATCACACATGCACTCATGTCTCTTAACAACAGGTACTGTTATGGCTCTGTCATAGTCCAAGTTGGTGTGAATGACTTGAGACATACCTCTCTGGACTATATGAAGAGAGACATGGTTGAGCTCACTGAATATGTGTCCCAGGCAGGTATTTCTTTAGCCTTAAGCAGGATCTTAACGTCACCCAGAATGATGTTGCAACACTAACAGAAAATTATTGACTTTAACAATTGCCTTAGTTTCTGGTGTCACTCCAAGGGGATCCAGTACCTGACAGCCTGGGAGGACATGATTGACAGACTATGATGCTTTGCCAGAGATGGCCTTCATCTGTTTCCCTGTGCTTCAGGCTTCTTGCAAAGGATCTTGCCTCCCCCATAGTGCCCGTTTTAGGCAAAGTCATGAGCACAAAATTACCAACATGGAAAATTCTTCTAAACGAAATGTAAAGGTCATGCTGCTAAACGCTAGGAGTCTTAGCATGAAACTGCACTCATTGCAAATATTGCTTGCCCTGGAGGATGCTGACATTTGTGCAGTCACTGAAACCTGGTTCAAAGCTGCAGAGAGCACCCCAGCCTTACCAGGTTACTCATCCTACCATATTTTCTGACCCCAAATGGAGGGCTACAAAGCCAAAGGAGGTGGAGTGCCAATATTAATCAAAGACATACACACCTCCAGGCTGGTCGAATGGTATGACACACATGGAAAACTCCAAGTGCAGTTAACTTTTGACAAAACACCTATTCAAATCATAGCTAGCTACAGACCCCCAACCATGACTCAAGACACCCACTCCACTTATCTGGACTTAATTGAATCCATCAAGATTCAACCCTCTACCCTGATCCTTGGTGACTTTAACTATCCAACCTTAGGGTGGAAGACCTATTGTAGCCCAAACATAAACACCCAGAGATTACTCAACTTTGTCACTGTCAATGCATTGGATCAGCTGGTTGACAGCTATCAAGAGGTAAAAATATCCTGGACGTGATACTAACCAACATGAGTAGCCACTGTAGCAACCCTAATGTGTCATCCTCCTTGGTAAGATCTGACCATAAAGCAATCACCTTTGAAGTCACCATCTCCCCTGACCCCCACCCCATTGTCAAGTTCAAACAAAAAATATTTTCCAATGTTGACTACAATCTCCTGAGAGCAGGTATAAGTAGCTTCTCAGCCACTGTCCCTTCAGTAGGAACTAGCACTAATGCCCAAGCCTACACTAAAAAACTATATGAACACCTACATAGCTGTATGGACTCAACAATACTTAACAGGACCAAATCATCTTCCTCAAGGAAGAGTAAACCTGTCTGGTGGACAGCAGCAATAAAAGGAAAACATTGCTGTCCCTGACAAAGAATGAGCAGGTGCCAAGTTGGAAGAAATATCTCCTTTGTCTAACAAGTAAATAAGGTCACTTGTGGAATCATTTAAGGCTAACTTTGAGTCCAAACTGGCCACATCAACTAAGGACAATCACAAGGCCTTCTTCACATACATCCACAGTCTAAAAGGTAAAACCCAAATCTGCTCTGAACTGGTGGTCAATAACACTATATACACAAACACCGTAGATATAGCCAACCTGCTGACAGACAGGTTTAGTGGAAACTTCACCCCCCTGTTCCCCCATCAGTAAACCAGGACATCCCCAGCATCTGCCCCCCTCCCCTCATCACCAGGGAGCAGGTGTTTAATGCCCTCTCAAAGGCAGAAAATACAGTCTCCATGGGACCTGACAACATCCCTGGCTGTATCATACATGAATTCAGGCATGAGCTGTCAGCTCCATAAGGCACCTTATTCAAACAAAACTTGAGCGCCAGCTTTATCCCAGCCAAATGGAGGACAGCCAGTGTGATCCCTCCACAGAGAGGTGGAGCATCCACTGACCCAGGCAATTACAGGCCCATCAGCCTAACAAGCCTGATCTGCAAGGCCATGGAATGCATTATCATGGATGTTATAAACAAGGAAATTGGCAACCTCAAAACAATTGACCCCACACACTTTGGTTTTGTCAAAGGGAGATCATGCCTCTCAAACTTGGTCGACTTCTTTGAAACAGTCACCAAAGCCACAGACGAGGGGAAGATGGTGCACACCACCTACCTTGTCCTAGCCAAAGCCTTTGACACTATTCCCCACTTAGGCATAATAGATAAACTCACCCTTCTAGGCATCAATCAGTATTTTACCAGCTGGAAGCTAAGTGGCTCACTGATAGAACCCACTCAGTCAAAAACGTTGAAGCCACCTCTTGTAGTAGACCTGTAACAAGTGGTATACTTCAAGGATTGGTCTTGGTGCCTCTTCTATTTGGGATATACTTTACTGAGGTGCAAGCTAAAACCATTGGTCTGTGGCTGACCAAGTTTGCAGATGACTGCAAGCTAGGTGTTGTCTTAAATTCCCTTAGTGATGTGAACTTCCTCCTGAGGGCCTTACCCAAACTAATGACTGTTGCCAGAAGCATGGCCTCAAACTGAATGCCAAAAAATGCATCATTATCCTATTTGGGGAAAATGAAGTCCCCACTAATTATCACATTAATAACAACATACTAAATACGCAGTCTGTGATGAGGGACTTGAGCACCCAGGTTGATAGCAACCTGACTTTTGACATCCATGTTGCCTCCATTGTATGGAAGGCTTTCTACATGACCCACCTCATAAGTAAAGGAATTTCATCCAGGAACAAGGAGGTCAAAACATCCATGTACTCCTCCCTTATCAGACCCATTATTGAGTACAATGCCCCCTTCGGCATGTATCTTGCCAAGCACATGCAGCAGCTGGAGACACCACAGAGGTTCCTGACCAGGAAAATCCAGGTCTCAAACACCTGTCCTATACCGATAGGCTAAAAGCCCTGTCCCTTTAGTCAGTCTCATACAGACTGCTCAGAGGTGACCTGTGTCTGGCATACAAGGCAATATCAGAACCCAGCCTTGATGGAGTTACTGCATATCTGTAAGTCAAACACCACTCATGCAACCCACACGCTAGGCCTCAACCTGGTCTGTGACATTAATAGAAGTTGTCGGTGGGATAGATTTGTATCCCATAGACTTCCCCATCTATGGAATAGACTCTCTTTCCATGTCAAGCATAATACCTCTCTAGCTGTCTTTAAGAGGAACCTGGACAACTGGATGGGGAACAAAAACTACATCCCAGGAATCCCATATGTGTCCCTGCTTGACAGGGGAAACAGGTGTTGACTTTGTGGGAACATGGGCAAAATTCTTGACTAGGCTTATAAGGGCCACCGGGCCAATAGCCCAGTATTATCCTATGAACCTATGAACCTATGAATGGTTTGCTAATTATCTAACCAATAGACAGCAATGTGTTAGGTGCAAGTTAGGTGTTAGTCTGTCACAACACCAGGTTAATAAAACAGGAGTTCCACAAGGATCCATTCCTGGACCCTCACTTTTTAATATTATCATAAATAACCTTCACACCACCTCCCTTCAAGGGACACTTCTTCAATACATTGATGATTCCAACATTATCTCCCCCTCCAATAACTTTTAACATCTCCTAAAAATAACACAAGGTGCCTTCACCTCTATTGAAACTTGGCTAAATGAAGCACAGTTGCTATTTAATCCCAGTAAAACTAAACTTGTATTGTTCTCACCAAAACCACTTTTACATAACTTCAAAATATACTCATAAAATGATACAGAGATTGAAAATATATTTCAGGCAACATTACTGGGCATCACCATACATAAACTCAACTTTGAGCAACATATACCTAAGGCCATTAAAAACACATTTCAAACTAGGAAAACTTTATAGACACAAACATTTCTTGGACAGTCCTACCAAAAAGCACTTGCCAATACCCCATTGCTCCCCTCCCTCCTGTATGGGGCCCCCATTCTCACCGACCTCCATATGTCCCTAAAGAATAAGCTTCAATCATGCTATTACAAAATAGCCAAATCTGCAACTGGTACATCCTATCACTCACATTACTGCTATGCTCTTAACAAATTAAACTAGCTAGCATACCCCATTACCTTCATCGTGTTCAGCTATCTCTTGCACACAAAGTAATTTACAAACCAGACAGCTGTCCTGTCTTAAAACCTATTTACAGCTCTACACTACACCCAGAACTCTCTGTTCCACAAATAAACAGCTTTTAAATGTATACAAACCTAATAAAAGAGATGGACACAGCACTTGTCCAATAGCATTGTAAAACTACACCTACTATCATTGCTTTAGATTCCATTAAGACTTTGAAAGTTAAACTAAAAAATCACTTTCACAACACTCACATCTGCCCCGCTCTCTTAACTAAAGACTACTACACTTAATGCCTATCTCTCAACTATGTCCCTTGTCCGCCACTTTTCCCATCCCCTTTTTCTTCTCCTTGTACCCCTCATCACTTACCCTGTCCTATCACCTAGTATCTCTTCTTCTCCCTCCTTTCCACCTTTTTCAAAGCCTTTTCAATGCATCTTACTACTAACTATAATTGCTTTTCCTTAGTATATCTCTTACTATATTATACTCCTATATCTTATAGATTATCTATCAAGCTAACCATCTTAACCCATAGGTCATTTCCTTCCGTAATCCTTCCATATGTTATTATCATCCGCTAATATACTCTCTCCCCCTGTCTTGCAACCTTATACTTAAACTTTTTCCATTATTCTTTAAGCTCCTATACAAAACAGAAACAACTGTACATTATATTTATGCATTGTTTTGTCTGTTATTCTAAGTATGTATAATTCTAACCTAGAATTTTAACTGAATTTCTGACACACTATTGTAGAATGTCATCCGTTCACATTATATAAAAGGCAGAATGTGTACAAATTGCATAAATGTATGTAAATTGTAAAATTATCTGTAAATGTATTTGTCAATATTTGTCTGTATTTGTTTGGAGCTTTTCTCCCTGGACCTAAGCTGAAAATGGGTTCCTGACTCAGTCAGACTTTCCCAGTCATTAAATGTCAATAAATATATAAGCAAATAATGGACCTCCTAGTTGTAGACAGGATCCAGACAGCCACAAACATAAACCCGATGCATTCAATTAATACTATTGGCCATCATGCAAACATGGTAAGTGCCACTGCACTGCAATTAACAGTGAGAGTTTACAATGAATACTAAGATAGGACATATCATGCCACTAATCCTGTGGTAGCAGGTGTTAAGTGTAGGTGTGGAGTGTAAATGGGCTAGAATTCTAGTACAGAGTATGCAGATTTTGTTTTACTGTTGTGAGATTGCAGATTATAGCAATGAAGTGCAATATACATAACTATTTTCTCAACCTTCTTGTGGCAATAGCTGTATGTGTAGGAGAACTGTAGACATGGTCCATTTGACTAGACCATTTACAGAAGTGCCTCTATACCAAATAATCTTGAAATTGCAGTGCTTGCCACTGTTGTGCCTTACTTAGCATGCTGCAAACATGGGGCCCGCCAGTGTGCAGACTCACCGACCATGTTTGCGTGATGGTAAGTGATGCGCAACTTTTTCACATGTTGCAAAACAAATATTTGTGCACTCTCAGTAAGAGTGACATGTGCAGTTAGCAGGAAAACATCAGGATACAAAATGCAATTGGCAGTAAATGCTCATTCTACATTGATCTTGAGCTGTGGTAGGCATGTCTGGTGGTGGTGAGGTACTGCACTTTCAGGTGCAGAGATGGGGTGTTCAGGAGTCCAAAGTCTTTATTGGTCTCCAAGTTAAGGACCATGAGCCACAGTTGCTGCAGCAGGACTTTTCCGGCTCATAATATAAGTCTGAATCCTGGAATAGTATTGCAAGGGCTTTGACCAGTGAGTGCTACAGGATCCCCTGCATTGGTGAGAAATGCAGACATCACTTTGATGATTTCCAGAGGAGGAAGTGAGATACCCTTGACCAATGGATCGGGGAATTTAGTACAGGGTCACCCCAAAGATGTGTATATATCAATTTCAGTAGGCAATTGTAAGAGTTAAAAGCTGAATATAGTCAAGACTGGCATTCATAATGGTATTCTCTTCTGTACTGTTTTTTTTTTCCACAGCTGTCAAGTGAAGGCCTTGAATGCAAGGTCCCATGCTGCGCATTTGTTAAGGATGCAAGAAGCATATGGTATGTATGCATCAGAACAGTATTGTTTTATACAGTAATTTAATAATAATAATAATTTTAATAGTAATTCAGTAACATTAAAAGTTAAGGACCTCTTAGCTGATATTTTATACAGTTGCATCAAATTGAACATGCATATCTCAACTGTAAACAAAAATATGTATACCTTTGTCTGTAGCACAAAGCATCAGCTCCATATTCTCAAATAACAGTGAGCATACATCTCTAAACTGTGAAAGGAAAGTATGCATGCAGTAGTCTGTATGACAAAACAACAGCACAGTATTAGAGTGTAGTCAGCAGTTGTGGGTTCAAAAAACACACTTCCCAAATATACAGTACTGTTAGGTTTTTATCATTATTGCAATGTAATTTTAGACCTCTCTACCAATGGCACAAATGGCCTTCTGTAAACTGTAATCAGTATAATTGGAACATGCATATGTGTGATATATTCACAAATCAAGGATTGGTGGCTGCAATCTGAACTATAGTGTACCAAATGGATAGTCTTAAAAGTAAAGAAAACATTTGTTAGGAGTTTATGGTGTTAAAAGTAAAGGTAACAGAATACTGTCAAATACTTGTATCAATGAATTGTATGTCTTTGACACCCATGCACTGACTCAGTAATCAAGAAGCCTGAATCCTCACCACTAGCACCAGTGAGGGGCATCCACATTTGGAAGGATAACAAGTACACTCACAGTAAAGTACAATTTCCCTTAAGAGAATACGGAGATCACAGTCAGTCTGTGGCTGTTTTCTTCCTTTCACTCCAACTCTCCCTAATAAAACTCCCCACTGGTACAGCTATAGAGTAGGGTCCTTAGCTAGAGTCCCAAGCAAAGTCTTCCTAGCACTCTCTCTATCCAACCAGTGCTTCATATCCCTGCCCAAGTAGCTGACACACACACACACACACACACACACACACACACACACACACACACACACACACACACACACACACACACACACACACACACACACAGATACTTTCAGATATGAGTTATATAAAACACACAGACACTCCTGGCCAAGGCTGGCACAGGTTCTCCAGCTATGCCCCCTTCTCTCCAGACTATAAGGTAGAAATCACTAAAACCAGGACCCCTACTTATCAGCTTCTCTAAGGCCCTTCCCAAAGGGTGACCAATTTCACTGTGTAATATTACTGATGTCCAAATAGTAAGTGTGACTGAACAGCAAGACTGTTAGAGTGGCCTAGTACAGTATCACCAAATACATATAAGTACTCTAGAGCTTAAATTATCTCTACACAATGGTGGTAAGATACTTAGCCCCACACTGCTGCTCTAGGGTCTCATCTGTCCTAGGCATGGGGTAAGCATCTGACTCTGTATGACTACCATGTATTACTATTTATTTTGAACCTGGTGCTGCCATCCTTCTTTGGCACCAGCACCATTTGGGAGGGCCAGGGACTGTTGAACTCTTGAAATACCCCTAGTTACCACATTTCCTGTATCTTCTCCCTGAGAGTCTGTTTGACTCTCTCAGGTACCCTATAAGGGGCCTGCCTAATAGGCCTTTGGGGTCCTGTATCCACCTGGTGCTGCACCAGGTGGGTGCACTCTGGTTTCCCAGTAAACATGTCCCCAAACTCCTGTAACACCGCTCAGATTTCTCGAATCTGGGTAGAAGATAGCTGCTTGGAAATTGCTACCCCTTCCACTGAGGTGTCAGTCTGAGCCTCACTGAGAACATTCACCAGATCTCCCTCAGGCTCCTCTTGCAATCCACTGCAAATACTCAGCACAAGGGCCTCCCTATCATAGTAAGGTTTCATTATGTTAACATGGTACAATTTGTGTTCCTGCCTCCTGCTTAGCAGTTCTACCAAGTAGTTAACATCATTTATCATTCTTACCACATTGTAGGGTCCCTCCCAAGCTGTTTGCAGCTTGTTGTGTCTGACAGGAATGAGAACCATTGCCTGCTGCCCTACAGCATACTCTCTAGCTTGAGCATTCTTGTCACACCAGACCTTTTTCTGTTGTTGGGCTTCTGCCAGGTTCTCCTGGGCCAAGCCCATGAGTTCCCTGTGCCTTTTCCTCAGGTTTAGGACATATGCCAAAACAGACTCCTTGTGAGACTCACACTCACCCTCCCACTCATCATGAATTAAATCTACAGGTCCCCTCACCCTGTGCCCATACAACAACTCAAAGGGTGAAAAACCTGTGGATTCCTTGGGAACCTCTCTGTAAGCAAACAGATAGAGCAAATATTTGTCCCACTCCCTCTTAAACTGGTCTCTAAATGCCCATAGCATGAACTTGATTGTAGAGTTTACCCTCTCAACAAGACCATTAGTCTGGGGATGATAGGGAGTGGTCTTCAGGTGATTCACCCCACAGTACTTCCACAGACAAGCCATCAGGTCTGACATGAAATTGGCCCCTCTTCCAGTCAGTATTTATTTTGGGAAACCTACCCTGCTGAAAACCTCTAACAAAGCATTTGCCACCTTTTCTGCCTCAATGGAGGACAATTGTCACTAACTTAGGGTATCTTGTAGTATAATCTACTACCACTAGGATATACTTTTTCCATGTGGAACTTGGGGTACTCAGAGGCCCGACAATATCCATAGCTACCTTCTGAAATGGCTCCTCAGTCACAGGCAAAGGCATCAAAGTAGCTTTCAGCTTGTCTCCTACCTTGCCTACCTTTTGGCACTGCTCACAGGTCCTGCAGTACCCTGTTACATCTCTGGAAATTCCAGGCCAATAGGAGTTCTGCATAATACATCTCTTTGTACGTTTTATGTCCATATGACCTGCTAAGTAATTATCATGGGTTATGGCTAGAAGTGCCAGATGGTAGGATCTAGGCACTACCAACTGCTGTATTCATTCACCTTCTAGCCCTCCCTCAGGGGTCCACTCTCTATACAGTAAACCTTTGTCCCAGTATACAGATTCCCCCTTCCCTTGAGAATCAGGTGACTCACTAGCTACCTGCCTCAGGCCTTGCAATGTAGAGTCTAAGAGCTGAGCCTGTCTCATCTCTATCTTTGTAACTCTTCCCAGTTCAACTTCCACAGGAAGTCTGGCATCCTCTGACAGCAGTGCCTCACTGTCAGCCTGAGTGCTACTACTCACCCCTACCTTTGCAGTCACTCTGTCCAAGGGAACATGAGTACTCACAAGCAGCTGTGGCTCACCTTCAGTCTTACTGCTACAGAGTAGCTCCCTCACTGAAGTAACCACCTCACCAATTCTGGATGCAAGTATGCGGTCTGACTGAGTCTCCCCCAGGCAACCAGATCCACATGCTTGTCTCCAAGCCTGACTGCATGTAACTGCATGCATGCATGGTACTGCTTCATCAAAATCATTCCCTATCAGGACATCTGCAGGAATATCCTCAAACACACCTACTTGCTGGCTTCCTTTTCTACCCTCCCAGTCAAGGTGAACCCTAGCCAAAGGTATTTCAAATGGGGTCCCTCCTAGAGTTCAGACTAGCAAGTAGTGCTCCTCTGTAACCATTGCAGGCTTCACAATGGTTATGTCAGTGGCTGTGTCTCTCTTAGCAATGGCCTCTTTGCCCTTCACTATGATAGGATATACCCTCTTGTGGTAGTTTGGTACCCTTGTTGTCTCAAGACAACCTACTGTTGGCATTTTGTCTTTCCCACTTACTGGCTCCCTCAACCTTTGTTCCCCACATTGCCTCCATGGACATCTGTATGCCACATGGCCCCACTGGTTGCATTAAAAACATTTATCCCTAGGTCCTGAATGTGTACCTGGACTAGTTTCTTCCCCTGTTACTGGCAGATTCTGTTGGGGCAGTCTGGGCTGCCCACCACAGGTTCCTTTAGACCCATAAGCAGCACTGGTTGTCCCTTTCCTGTGCAGTGATGCCCTGCTTGCTAGGTATAGGTCTCCATTCTTCTCCAACTCATTTGAAGTAGCACATTGTTTATCAGCTAACCAGATCCTCATGTCCTCAGGCAAAGTGCTATGGGCTCGTTCCCTCATCAAAAGGTCTTCCAGCCCTTCAAATGTGGTTTATAGGTTCATATGTTCATAGGTAGGTGCTAGGTTATCTGCCCGAAGGCATTTATAAGCCTAGCCAGAATGTGTTGGCTTTCACCACCCCCTTAGATTAGTTCCCTGTGCCTCTGTCCAGCAGAGCCACTGAAGTGATCCCCGGGGTAAACTTTCTGTTTCCCATCCACTCGTCAAGGTTTCTCTTGAAGAGTGCTAGTGATTAGCTTTGCCTAATGTAGATTGGAATCTTGTTCCAAAGCATGGGAACACTCTGGGATAGGAATCTATCCCTCCAGCGCATCCTATTTATTGTTGTGGTGAGGTTTAGATCCCTAGAGCATGTGGCTCGAGGGGATAAGGTTTTCTTTAGGTGGAGCATGTCCATCAATTCTGGGTTGGACATGGCCTTGTATGATAGGTAGAGATCACCTCTGAGCAGGTGGTATGCAACCGAGTACAGCTGGAGTTTCTTCAGTCAAGCTGCATAGGGCATCTGTTTGAGGCCAGTGATCATCTTGGTGAGGTACTTCTGTGGTCTTTCCAGCTGTTGCAGGTGTCTTGTAAGATACATCCCAAATGGGGCGTTGTACTCTATGATGGGTCTGATGAGTGATGAGTAGAGGGGCACAATGACCTCTTTTGATCTGGATGCAAACCCTTTTGTGATTAGGTGGGCCACATAGAAGGATTTTCTAACCACTTTGGCAATGTGATTATCAAAGGAGAGATTACTATCTACTTGGATCCCCAGATCCCTTATTACGTTTTCCGTATTTAGGGGACTACCACCTATGTGGTAGTTTGTAGGTACTTTGTTATTTCCAAAGGGAATAACTATGCACTTTTTGGCATTTAGCTTAAGGCCATGATTTTGACACCAGGTATCCGTCTTAGTGAGACCCTATTCGAGGATGTCTGTGTCAGCCAGTGAGTTAATTATAGCCCCTAGTTTGCAGACATCTGCGAATTTGGTCAGCCATAGTCCTCCTGTGCTTGTCTGTACCTCTGAGAAGTATATGCCATCAGGAGGGGTTCTAGGACTGAACCCTGGGGAACTCCACTTGTAACCGGTTTAGAGTCAGACCTAGCTCCTGCAACCCTCACCATGTGGGTTCTGTCCGTGAGCCAATTGGTAACCCATCTAGAGACATAGGGGTTTATATTCAGGCTGGTGAGCTTGTCTATAATACCAGAATGGGGAATGGTGTTGAAGGCCTTTGTGAGGTCTAGGTAGGCTGTGTGTACCACCTTTCCCTCATCTATAGCATTGGTAACTGTCTCAAAGAAGTCCACCAGGTTTAGGAGGCATGATCTGCCCTTAACAAAGCCAAACTGGGTAGGGTCCAGTGTTTGTAGGTTCCCAATGTCTCTGTTAATGAGTTCCATGATGATGCACTCCATAGCCTTGCAGACTAAGCTAGTCAGGCTAATAGGGCGATAGTTCCCAGGGTCTGTTGTGGCTCCACCTTTGTGGAGCAGAATAACCATTGCTGTGCACCACTCTATGGTTATGTAGCCTGTGGAGAGGCTGATTTTGAGCAGTGTGTTTAGGTGAGGGGTTAGTTCATCTTTGAGCTCATGTAGGACGCAGCCTGGGACAACGTTCGGTCCCACTGATGCTGTATTTTTGGATTTGGAGAGGGCGATTTTAACCTGAGTGTCTGTGATTTCAGTGGCTCTACATTCTTCTGGTATGGTTATGGGCCCTTTTGGGGGTGAAAGGGGGGGGTGATGTTTGCACTGAACCTGTCTGCCAGGATGTTGGCAATATCGGTTGGTTCAGTGTATCTTGTGTCATTCTGCACTAACTCCAAGCAGATCTGAGCATTGGCACTTAGATTCTTGACATAGCTAAAGAATGCCTTGTGGTTATGTTTGGAGTCGTTGGCAAGTTTTCATTCAAAGCTCACCTTGGATGATTTTATGAGGGATTGTAGTTTCCTCCTGATACTGATCAGAGATGTCTTCCCTTCTTGGGATTTTACTCTTTTCTCTACTAGTTTCCTCCTTCTATTGTATAGCT
The DNA here is from genome assembly GCF_019279795.1 of Protopterus annectens. NCBI lineage: Eukaryota > Metazoa > Chordata > Ceratodontiformes > Protopteridae > Protopterus > Protopterus annectens. The sequence continues at coordinate 745,649,383 of NC_056749.1, read as the reverse complement.
TGTTTATGGAAGGGGTCCACCAGACTGGTTTCCTTTTCTTGGAGGAGTGAGTCTTGGTTTTGCTTGGGATAGCATGATCCATGCATTCTTGTAGGTGCCTGGCATCCACTCGCCCACCTATGAAAATAAGTGCTCAGTTCAGCAACATATTCACACGCGCTTTCATCTGCCTTGCGTCTATGCTCACAAAACTTTTTCTTACAAGTTTCAGGTGTTAGCTTGAAAAACTCTAACGGACAATTCTTAACAGCAGTATTATCAAAAAATTCCCAATCAGAAAGTTTAGACAACACAGTTACAGCTTTACCATGGAGTAAGGGGGTCAGGAACCATACCCACAGCCTTTCACCAACATCATACTGTTTACATACTCTCTCAAACATATGAATGAAACTGTCAAAAGTATCCCCCTCTGTAAACTGTGGAAAAATGTACTGACCATTATTGCTTCTGGTGTCTGGTTACTCCCTTCCCCATTGCCTCCATGACTTTGGTGAAGAGTCAGCATCTCCTTTTCATGCTACCTCTGCGTGTCCTTCTCCACAGCTTCCATTTCAAAATGCTTGGCCTCTAACTCAAGTCTCTTTAACTCCAGATGGATTTTGAAGTCCTCTGCATAAAGGTTGAGCTGGCCATTCTCTGAGTGTTGTACATCTCCACGACCAGTCTGATCATCCTCCTGACTGCTGTTCTCCAATAGAGTTGTGACCAAAGCTGCAATCATGTATGGTTTAGTCAGGTTTCCATGCCCTAGTCCCTTAGCCTGGTACATCTCAGCCAATTGGCTCCTTGTCAGCTTGCCATACTCCTCTGCTGACATGCTTGCCTGCTCTCCCTGACTAACTTAGCTAACAAAAGAAATAAAACAATTGTGATCTGAACTCTGAATATTCACTGCATGGCTGATTTAGAGTACGAAAACACCTTCAGTGATCACTGTACACAAGCTACAGGAATTCACTATCCACACCACTACAAGCCAATTGCCAACAAATTAATTTGTGGTGTGGATATCCCACCACTGCCATCAATTAAGATGTGATGCCCATGCACTGGCCCAGTAATCAACGAGTGTCAATAAACATCACTAGTACCAGTGTAGGGCATACACATTGGGAAGGATAACAAGTAAACACACAGTAAAGTACAATTTCTCTTAAGAGCACATAGAGAGCACAGTCAGTCTGGGGTTAGTTTCTTCTTTATCTCCAGATCCCCAAAAAGACTCCCCACTGACACAGCTATAGAGTGGGGTCCTTAGCCAGGATCCTAAGCCAAGTCCTCCTAGCACTCACTCTGTCCAACCAGTGCTTCATGTCCCTGCCCAAGTAGCTGACACACACACACACTTTCAGATATGAGTTATATACAAACACACAGAAACTCCCAGGGAAGGCTGGCACAGGTTCTCCAGCTATGCCCCCTTCTATCCAGACTATAAGGTAGAAATCATTACCACCGGGACCCCTACTTATCAGCTACTCTAAGGCCCTTCCCAAAGGGTGACCAATTTCACTGTGTAATATTACTGATATCCAAATAGCAAGTGTGACTGACCAGCAAGACTGTTGGAGTGGCTTAGTACAGTATCACCAAATACATGCAAGTACTCTGGAGCTTAAATTATCTCTACACGAAACAGCCACAGTTGAAAGGTTTAAAATATTTTAGCAATCATAAAAACACAAGACAAATCTTCTCAATTCAACACAGTGCTACTCAAGAGTTCAGAGATCACAGGAGAATGCTTAAAATAATACTATAGAATAGCCTGACATAAATATAGAAAACAGCTAGTCTAAACTTACTATTTTCTTTTTATTTCTTAAGAGAAACACTAAAGTCTAATAACCTACTTACATACAGACAGAGCAAAGCAAGTACTGGTGAGTGATCACTTCTGAAGGCAAATGCAAAATGCTGTCCTTTTTTGTTCTTAAATTGATAACACAGTACTGCTTCACATTACATCATTTTTGACACTTCTCTGGTTTCCCAGGCTAACAGATACTCAGAATTTACATTTTGTTTTGTAATGTGCACCTGCTGGAGGCCACAGCAATAAAATACATTATATAAGTAACATCTAGCAATTACCTCTGGTATCTAAACAATAGAAGGAATGTATTAGCTTAGACATCTTGTCCCCAAGCTCTGAGATCAAAAATTTCACACAATGCTTGCCTTATCAGCTTTCTTCCAGCAGACTGCCCTGTGGTTACATTTTTGAAGTTCAACATTTAACACAGTTTTCTTACATTTGTGAACAAGTCTGTTGATTACATTAATATAATTTTACAATGACATATAATTATTTACAAAATTCTATTTATCTAGGCTGGCAGCCTTCACAATGTCACATATGAAATTACAAATTTTCTCTCTTTTTCTCTCACCCCAACCTTTATCTTTTCTTTTTTTTTTCCCACAGCACAATGGGGTAGACAGGATCCTCCTGCCCCCACACCATTGGCTAAAGCACTGCTGCCCAGCATATCTGGTGCATGATCTGGCAGCACCCCCTTGCTACCCCTGCACTACCTGGCCCCTCAGGTAGTTCTGGCCTGGAGGATAGGCCTGCGGCTCCCTCCTGACCTATGTCTAGGTCACGAAGGTTGGGTAAGTGAGGGAACAATCAAAGACAGATAGGACATATGAGATAAGACGCAGGGACAATGCAGGACACAAGACGTGGGTGAACACCATGGTTGGGGTGATGGTGGGGAAGTCTTCAAGCTGGGTGACAGTGAGAATCCAGTCATCATCCACTGAACTGTCACCTCAGTGCACCAATGGCTGCAGTGTCTGATGTCTGTATCTCCTCATGTTATTCAATACAGTAATGGAGAGCAAGACTTCCATCTGGTGTAGGCGTGTACCCACAGTGCACTGCACAATTCTACACACTATCCCTGGCAGTTCCTGTCAGGTGATAAACTCACCACCTCTGCCATTGCTCCAGGATGGAACAAATGGCCTATAGTGTGGGGCAGAACTTCCTAAGGGGCCATGTAGTGCAGGGGTAGCAGAGGGGATGCTACCAGGATATGTCCCAGACATGCTAGGTCTTTGTGTCATTGTCAGTAGAGTGGGACAGGTGGATATTGTGGGGCAGGTCTATACCACTGTGCTATGGGAAAAAAAAAAAAATAAAAAATTAAAAAGGGAGAAGATAATGGTTGGGGTGAGCGAAAAACAAGGGACAACAATAGCAACTTCATATGTGACATACAATGCACTGATACAATTTTTTTTATTCTATTCCATTACCTTTGCTTTTAAGGCTACTGACTCCTAACAAATACCCTTTTTACTGTTAAGACTACCTAGTTCCTAACAGATGCACAATATACTACAGATTGCAGCAAGCAATTCTTGATGTGTGCATATATTGCACATATGTGTGTTCCAGTTATACTGATTACAGTTTATAGGAGGCCATTGGTGCCACTACTTTAGAGCTCTGACATTACATTGCAATATCAATAAAAACTTAACAGTATTGTATCTATGGAAGTGTGTTTTTTGAACTCACAACCTCTGTCTACTCTCTAATAGTGAACTGCTGTTTTGGCCTCCAAACTAATGCATGCATACTTTACTGTTACAATTGAGTGATGAATACTCTGTTTGATACAACTGTATAATAAACCAGTAAAGGTGTCTCTACTTTTAACGCCTAAAATAACAGTACTGTTCAGATGCATACATACCACATACTTCTCACATCCATGCCAATATAGAGGTATGCGTTTGTGCCTTCAGTTCTCGGTCTGTGATGGCTGTGGAAAAAAAACAGAACAGACCAAAATAACATTATGAACACCAATCCTGACCATATCCAGGTTTTAATTCTTACAAGTAGTCTCTGTAAGTGACACTTACACATCTGTGGGATGCCCCCAGTCCTACATTCCTCAAACCAATGGTTGAGGGTATCCCTCTTCCTCATCTGGAGGTCTCTGTAGTGATTCCTACATTGTTCACCAGTGTGGAGGATACTAGTAGCACTGGTCAAAGCCTGGACAAGCCTGGGCCCATGTTCATTCACCAGGAGTCCAGCAAACACTTTGGACTCCTGGACAACCGATCTTTGAGCACAGAATCTGAAAACATGTCTAGTAATACCTGCCATGCCTACCACAGATCAAGACCAATGTAGAATGATGTTTTCCTACCAATTGCAGGTATTGAGCTTACTGAGAGCACACGTTTTGGTTTTGCAACATTTAAAAGTGTTGTGCATCTCTTACCATCATGCAAACATGGTAGGCAAGGGTGCACACTGCTGGCCAATATGTTTGTGCAATGGCCAACAGTCAAATTGAATGCATCTGGTTTATGTTTGTGGCTGTCTGGGTCCTGTCTGCTACCTGGTGTGCCATTCGACTGGTTTGTGCACTGGCACTCTGCATGCAAATCAGATGAGAATCACCAAACATGTTTGTGCAAAGAGGCACATTTTGCAAACAGTGCAACCCAAAAATAAAATAACTAAATAAATGCGAAAGAGTTGAAATGAGGAAAATCAATCTATGATGTGCACAGTAGAAAATACTAGTACACAAGATATGTCTACATAGGTCTGGATCCCAACCCTCCCTCCAATGCACCTTCAGAAAACAAGATGGATGCCTTATCCATCTTTGACACACACAGCTTTACAGCAAATAAATGAAGTAATTCCTCACACAACCAAGTGCAACTGAATGTACACTGATATCAAGGCATAACCTGTTATTTGTAAATGTATTATATTTAATATATTTGGATGTCATGCACTTAGTGCTCACACAACCTGTTATGATTATTCCTTGCAAATATACAGCTCTGTCTTACCTGTCTGTGTTTCTTGATCATTCATCAGCTATCTGACTAGTACTCAAAGACATGCTGTGTGTAAGCCAGAGTATATTATTTACCTTAAAATGTGTGCAGATATTAACTTGAAATACTATAATATCCAATTGCCATAAAATGAAGAGCAGGTTGGATGGCACAGATAAGCATAGACTGCTCTTGTTGGTAGTGGGTGCAAAGGTAGGTCTTGTTATGGCACAAGCAAGGACACACTGTTCTTTTGAGGAGGGGGTTGACCCAGGCTGAGCTACTATTATTGCATGAATAAGGATATATTGCTCTTGTTACTCTCCTTGTTTTCCATCCTTCCTGTTAGATCTTGTGAGGGTTGTGAAGTCAGAAACTGCAGTGTGCCTCATTGCTTTCTAACCTCGCTGCTGTAATTCTGCATTACAAATGTATGTTGCTAAACTGAGAGCATGCAGTGCTCATCAGTACTTTGGAGAGGTATGAATGTCTGAATCTTTGATGTCTGAGGCATAGTAGTTACTAATGGACACTTCCAGGTCAAATAACTCTCTGCTTTTACGTGTTATGTTAATTTGTGTACATGTGATGAAATCCAAGGACATGCCATAATATTATTATATGATACGGTACACGTTCAGGACTTACCTTGTAAATGCAACAGTTGCCATAGTGTTATGTCAGGGCTGACTGTGATGCAAATAGTACACAGCCAGTACATGGGGAGGTAAAGGCTCTGGCTCTGAGTGATGCTGGCAGAGGTTGCAGAGTTCCTGTATTGTGTCCCTGTCCACCCTGCAGCACTCTACAGTGTCCATGTCAGGTATGTTGTGATAAGTTAAATGTGGCTTGAAACCTCTTCTCTGTTTTGGCCTAGGCCTATTAGCAACAGAGGCAGCAGCATTGCCTGGACCCTGCAACACATACAAATGGGGTTAAGCAGCAGCTCCTAACATTAGGTCTGTGTAGACGTTCTGTGTCTGTACTCTACTACGTTTGAAGTCCACAGGAAAAACCAACATAAAGTCTACATGTTTGCTTTATAACTTGTTGAATAGCTCCACCAGATTGGTTAATTAGCATACACTTCAGCTGCTTATACTGTAATTAGAATCTCTGAACCAGATGGTGAGACAGATACAATCCATTAATAATCTTCTTCGCCACAGTGGATCACCTGTTTCCATTTCTTCCTGTCCTCTGCATCTTGTTGTGTCACACCAACCACCTGCATGTCCTCTCTAACCACATCCATAAACCTTATCATAGGCCTTCCTCTTTTCCTCTTATCTGGCAGCTTCATCCTTAGCATCCTTTTCCCAATATACCCAGCATCCCTCCTCAGCACATGTCCAAACCAATGCAATCTCACCTCTCTGGCTTTGTCTCCAAACTGCCCAACCTGGGCTGACCCTCTAATATACTTATTCCTAATCCTGTCTACCCTCGTCACACCCAGTGCAAATCTTAACATCTTTAACTCTACCACATCCAGCTCTGACTCCTGCCTTTTTGTCAATGCCACTGTCTCCAACCCATATAACATAGCTGGTCTCACTACCCTTTTGTAGACCTTCCCTTTCACTCTTACTGGTACTCGTCTGTCACAAATCACTCCTGACACTCTTCTCCACCCACTCCACCCTGCCTGTATTCTCTTCTTCACCTCTCTTCCACACTCACCATTACTCTGAACTGTTGATCCCAAGAATTTATACTCATCCACCTTCGCCAACTCTACTCCCTGCAGCCTCACCATTCCTCTATCCTCCCTTTCTTTCACACATATATTTCATCTTAGTCCTGCTGACCTTCATTTCTCTCCTCTCTAGAGCATATCTCCACCTCTCCAGGATCTCCTCAACCTGTTCCCTACTCTCACTACATATCACAATGTCATCTGCAAACATCATAGTCCACGGAGACTCCTCTCTGATCTCGTCTGTCAACCTGTCCATCACCAGTGCAAATAAGAAAGGGCTCAGAGCTGATTCTTGATGTAATCCCACCTCCACCTTAAATGCATTTGTCACTCCCACTGCAAATCTCACCACTGTCACACTACCCTTGTACATATCCTGTACCACTCTTACATATTTCTCTGCCAATCCCGACTTCCTCATACAATACCACAACTTCGCTCTAGGCACCCTGTCATATGCTTTCTCTAAGTCTACAAAAACACAATGCAACTCCTTCTGACCTTCTCTATACTTCTCCATCAACACTCTCAGAGCAAACATCCCATCTGTAGTGCTCTTTCCTGGCATGAAACCATACTGCTGATCACTAATCATCACCTCCCTTCTTAACCTAGCTTCCACTATTCTTTCCCATAATTTCATGCTGTGACTGATCAGTTGTATCCCTCTGTAGTTACTACAGCTCTGCACATCATCCTTATTCTTAAAAATCAGAACCAAAACACTTTTTCTCCACTCTTCAGGCATCCTCTCACTTTCCAAGATTTCATTAAACAATCTGGTTAAAATTTCCACTGCCACCTCCAACCTTCTACAGGTATGTCATCTGGACAAACATCCTTTCCATTCTTTATCCTCTTCATAGCTATCCTTACTTCCGCCATGCTAATCCATTGCACTTCCTGATTCACTATCCCCACATCATCCAGCCTTCTCTCTCCCTCTCTCATTCTCTTCATTCATCAGTTCCTCAAAGTACTCCTTCCATCTGTTCAACACATTGTCCTCGCTAGTGAGTATGTTTCCCTCATTATCCTTTATCACCCTTACCTGCTGCACATCTTTCTTAGCTTGGTCCCTCTGTCTAGCCAATCGGTACAGGTCCTTTTCTCCCTCCTTAGTGTCCAACCTTTCATACAACTCTCTATACAATATATATATATATATATATATATATATATATATATATATATATATATATATATATATATATATATATATATATATATATATCTCCACTATAGTACACTAATATGTCCACTAAGGGCAATCACAAGGCCTTCTTCACATATGTCCACAATCTCAAACATAACACCCAAATCTGCTCTGAACTGGTGGTCAATAACACCACATATACAAACGCCATGGATATAGCCTACCTGCTGGCAGACAGGTTCAGTGAAAACTTCACACCCTGATCCCCACGATCAGTACACCAGGACATCCCCAGCACCTGCCCCCCTGCCCTGATCAGGGAGTAGGTCCTTAATGCCCTCTCAAAGGCAAAAAATGCAGTCTCCACAGGACCTGATAACATCACTGGCTGTATCATACATGAACTCAGGCATGAGCTGTCAACTCTGTTAGACACCCTATTCAACCAAAGCCTGAGCACCAGCTTCATCCCAGCTGAATGGAGAACAGCCACTGTCATCCCTCTACACAAAAGTGGAGCATCCACTGACCCAGGCAATTATAGCCCCATCACCCTAACTAGCCTAATCTGCAAGGCCATGGAGTGCATTATCATGGGCCTTATAAACAAGGACATTGGCAACCTCCAAATGCTTGAACCCACACAGTTTGGTTTTGTCAAAGGGAGATCATGCCTGTGAAATTTGGTCAACTTCTTTGAAACAGTCACCAAAGCCATGGATGAGGGGGAGATGGTGCACACCACCTAACTTGACCTAGCCAAAGCCTTTGACACTATTCCCCACTTGGGCATAATAGATAAACTATCCCAGCTAGGCATTAACCTGTATGTTACCAGATGGGTAGTTAACTGGCTCACTGATAGAACCCATTCAGTCAAAGTAGGGGAAGACACCTCTTGCGGTAGACTCTTAATGAGTGGTGTACCCCAAAATTTGTCTTGGGGCCTCTACTATTTCTGATATACTTTTCTGAGGTGCAAGTCAAAACCAGTGGTCTGTGGCTGACCAAGTTTGCAGATGACTGTAAGCTGGGTGCTGTCTTAAATTCTCCTAGTGATGTTAACATCCTCTGAGAGGGCCTTAATCATGCTAATGACTGGTGCCAGAAGCATGGCCTCAAACTGAATGCCAAGAAATGCATCATTATCCCTTTTGGAGAAAATGGCATCTCCACTAATTATCACATTAACAACAATGTACGAAGCATGCAATTAGTCATGAGGGACTTGGGAAGCTAGGTTGATAGCAACCTCACTTTTGACCACCCCGTTGCCTCTGTTATACAAAAGGCCTTCTACATGGTCCACCTCATAAATAAGGGTATATCATCTAGGAAGAAGGAGGTCATAACTTCCCTGTAGTCGTTCTTTATCAGACCCATTATTGAGTTCAATGCCCCCTTCGGCATGTACCTTGCCAAGCACATGCAGCAGTGGTTCCTGACCAGGAAAACCCAGGGTCTCAAACACCTATCCTATGCAGATAGGCTAAAAGCCCTGTCCCTCTACTCAGTCTCATACAGACTGCTCAGAGGTGATCTGTGTCTGGCATACAAGGCCATCTCACACCCAGCCTTGATGGAGTTGCTGCATAGTCATAAGACAAACTCCACTCAAGCAACCCACGTGCAAGACATTAACCTGGTCTGTGACATTAATAGAACTTGTTGGTGGGATAGATTTGTGTCCCAAGGACTCCCCCATTTGTGGAATAGATGCCCACTTCATGTCAAGCAGAGTACCTCTCTAGCCATCTTTAAGAGGAACCTGGACAACTTGATGGGAAACAAAAAATACACCCCTGGAATCCCACCTGTGTCCCTGCTGGACAGGGAAAACAGGTTCTGACTTTGAGGAACATGAGAGAAATTCTTGGCAAGGCTTATAACGGCCTCTGAGTCAATAGCCTAGTATCATCCTATGAACCTATGAACCTATATGTGTGTAAAGAAATACTTAGACCCATGGTTGTACTGCTTGGGGGGACAACACATGTATTTAATGTGAATATATGAAGTGTACTTTGAATGTGCCCTCAGTTTGCAATGTTTCCACATGTACTTTTATGTCATACAAAGGAAATGGACAATAAACACCAATAAGAAAGCATCATGCATACAGTCCTATAGCATAGTGATCAGTGGATTTGCATGATGGTTAACAAAGTGTACACACATGTGAGTTGCATCTGTTTGCATATAAGTAAGCAGTGCACAAACGCAAGCCTAATTGCTAGCATCTGCCAAGCAGAATGCAACAGTGGCAAGGAATTTCGTGTATAGGCAGTTATATATGTGTTTGTCCCTAAAGTTAAAGCCATGCCAGTCAAGATAACAGGAAAAAATGTATAGAACTATAGCACACAGTATACCTCCAGTCATACATTTGCTCATAAATGTAATAACACATAGATTACTCTATAAGTAAAAGTAATACTGCATGGAATGTGTATGGCAGTCCTACACTTACACCTATTGCTGCAAGAATGGTGAGGACACAGTTGTCTGTGTTGCACTTCATTGCTGTAAACTGCAATGTTACAGCAGTAAAACAAAGTTTGCACACTCTGTATAAGAACCCAGTACCATCTCTACTCCAATCCAGGTTTTCATGATATCCAAGGGCATTAATTGAATGTATCTGGTTATTAGTCTTGGCTGTATGCTTCGTAGGTGGTTCACCATGCTTCACACAAACCTGATAAACACAGCTATTCCTCCCTTCCACTGTTTAAACTATGCAGCACATCACGCAACAAGTGCAATTAAAAACAAGAAGAATAAGAAAGAATAACTTAGTAATAGGCACATATAAGTAAAATAAGTGTCTGCTCTCACATGTTAAGGTACTGTCTGTGCAAATTTTATTTTATTTTATTTTTTATTTTACATTTGTTGACCGGGCTGGTCCAACTGGATATATATCCATTTTCAGAGGCCCAGGAAGAAAAGCTCCAAGTGAAATACATTAAACATTGAGCATTAAAAACATTAATCATTAAAAACATTAAACATTAAAAAAGTTACAAATATAGTTCAGAGAAAAAAATTATATCATAATAGTATTTTTACATTGTCTGCAATAAGCAAACTAAGAACATCAAAGGGTAAAATTCAAATTCGAAATTGAATAGTAAGTTTTTGAAAAGATTTGTAAGCAAGATACATGAGAGTTCTAGGAGCAGAATGCTAGCTAGTCAGGGTTAGATTAGGGGCAGATCCAGTGAGTTAGGAGGTGAGTTTTGAGTTGGGATTTGAAGCTGGGAAGAGAGGAGATAGCAGTGAGGTTGGAAGGAAGGGAGTTCCAGGCTTTTCCTATTGTGTTAGAGAACAAGGAGTTGCCTGCTAAGTTGTTGGATTTACAGGTAGATATTAGAAGTTTGTTAGAAGAACACAGACTTTTGAGATTACAATAAGGGCTAATGAGGGTAGTGAGTATAGGGGTGTTGGTAGGTTTGTAGTAGATTTTATGGGCTAAAGAGAGCTGTTGAAATAAGATGAGATTTTGCAGCTCAAACCATCCCAAATTGTTTTAAGTTTAGGCAGTGGTGAGTTCTAAAGGTGGAGCTAGAGGCAAATTTGGCAATACTGTTGTAGGCAACAGTCAGTTTGGAGAGGTTAGTTTTGGACAGATATGTATAGATGGGGGAGGCGTAAATTAGGGTAGAAATCAAATGGGTATGTGCTATGGAAGTTCTGGCTAGTGGTGTAAGAAATGGTTTAATTTTAAACAAGGAGCCAAGTTTTCTGTTGACTAATTTTATTGTGCTGTTAATGTGAGAGTCAAAGCATAGGTTGTTGCCTATCTCTATTCCGAGGAGCCTGGTGGAGGGTCAGGAGATATGTAGGTGCCATTACTAGAGAAGACAGAGAAGTTGAGTGGAGAGGATTTTTTGGTGGGGGAGAAAAGTAACAGTTTGGTTTTCTTAGGGTTTAAGATTAGGCATCTTTTTAAGAACCATTTTTCAACATTTTGGAAAGTCTGTTGGGTGACAGAGTGCAATTCAGAGGGGGATGAGGCAAAACAAATCAAAGTAAAATCATCAGCATATTGTATACAGGTAGCAGAGGACAAACTGGTATGTAGGTCATTGATGAAAATAGAGAACAGAAGGGGGCCAAGTATTGAACCTTGGGGAACTCAAAGGGTAATAGGTAGGAGGTTGGATAAGCTGTTTTCCCAGTGCACTGCCTGTTGTCTGTTATAAAGATATGATTTGGACCATTTTATTGCACCAAAGTCAAGAGCAAAAGTTTTAAGTAAGTTTAACAGTATCTGGTGGTTGACCATATCAAAAGCTTTGGATAGGTCAATAAAGAGAGCAGAGGTTAGTATGTTATTGTTCCAGTTTTTGTTGATGCAGTCAGTAAAGGAAAGGAGAGGTGGTGCTGTGGTAAGGCCTGAAGCCATGTTGACAGTCAGCTAGTAAGTTGTGATTTAACAGGTATTTAAGAAGTTTAGCTAAGGGGAGAGTAAGGCTATGGGACGGTAGTTGGAGTTCTGTAGAGATTTTTTATTCAGGGGAATGATATGTGAAATTTTCCAAAGTGAAGGAATGCAGCCTTCAACAATGGTTCTGTTAATCAGAATGGAAATGGGATAGGCTAGTGGACTGGCTGCAATTTTTAGAAACTGAGCTGGTAGAAGGTCAGCAGAAGGCGAGGAGGTTTTAAGTTTGTGGAGAAGAGAACGGATAAGTGAAGTGGGTACAGGTTGCAGTTGAAAGGTGGGAATGGAAGTGTTAGAAGAGGGGGACTGTAAGGAGATATTTGGGGCTAGTTGATTAGCTAGAGCCTGGACAGTTTCAGTGAAGAAGATATTGAAGGCATCTGCAGTTTGTTTTGGGTTGTTTTTAGAAGTGCCTAGGAGGTGTGGGGTGTCATTGTGGCCAGGCATTAGGAGAGAGTTTATGTCTGCCCAGAACATTTGTGGATTTTGTTGGTTAGCTTGTTGTAAATGGCAGCAGTAGTTTATTTTATCTAGTAGTACAGCTTTTTAGTGGAGTTTCTTATTTGTTTAAAGTTAAGTTGGTCAGAGGGATCTTTTGTGCTACGATATTTGGTCCAGAGTTTATTTTTCATGAGAATTTTATGCCTTGTATCTTTTGAGAGCCAAGGGGCAGGTTTTGATTTAATTCTAATAGATCTTAAGGGAGCATGAGAGTCTAGGATAGAAAGGAACCTGGAGTTGAAGTAAGTTTCATCCAGTGGCAGTTGTTTAAGAGGAGACCAGTTGCATGCATTTAGTTCTGCAAGGAAGCTTTCAGGGTTAAAGTTTTTATTTGATCTGACCATTTTATATTTGGTTAGGTTAGGGGAGGTAGTTTTATGTCTGATTAGATAAGTAAGGATGTGGTCACTTAAATCATCGGGTAGTGTCCCTACTGTATAAGTTTGGGAGTGACTATTTATTAGAATCCAGTCCATTATGCTTTCTTTGTTGTTAGTTTTGTTAGTTCTGGTTGGGGTTTGAATGGTTTGTGAAAAGCCGTGAAGATTTAAGAGAGTGGGAGGGTCTGCAGAGTTAAAGATTTTCCAGTCTATATTGACATTGTCTAGCACTATGGTTTCTTGTGGGAATTGAGTCGAAAGCCAGCTAAGGATCTCTTCTAAGGAACTAATATTATTTCCAGGGGGAAGGTAGGTGCAGATTATATAGATGGATTTGTGTGTATTAAGCTGCAGTTTGGAGATAAGGATTTCGGCATTACTTATAGAGGGAGGTTGTTCATGTTTGATAGTAATTTGCATGCCTGTTTTGTAAAGAATAGCTATCCCACCACCCTTTTTGGCTATATGGTCTAGTCTGAAGATGTTGTAGCCAGGAGTAGTAATTTCATTGTCTAGGGTTGTAGGTTTGAGCCAGGTTTCCGACAGGCAAAGGATGTTGAAAGCATGTATGTCTAGTAATGCATGGACGTGAGCAATTTTATTATTAATGCTGCAGATGTTAAGGTGAGCTATAGAGGGAGGGTTAGGGGGTTTAGAGGGTAAGTACTGGCTAGAGGGAGGGGAACATGGGGGTTTTAGAGTAGCATAGTTGTTAGGACCAGGGTTGGGATGAATGTCGCCTGCTAGAAGGGAGAGGAGAAGTGTTTTTATTAGGTCCGAGGGTTTGGTGAGGACCTGTAAGGAGTTTTTGTTAACCTGATTATAGTAGGAGATGTGGAACTTTCTGTGCAACTTTGCATGAAGGTAGGATGGAGAAGAAATTATGATAAAGAAAGGTTTGAATGTGTTCTGGGAAGGTGAGCTCATGTGTTGACTGATGGAGTGTGGATCTTTAAGGCTAAGATGTTCATAAGAGGTTAGGAGGTAGGGCAACAATAGGAAAGGAAAAACAGAGAAAAGGAGTATATGTTTAAAATAAGAAGAGATAAGTAGAGGAGACATAGTGCTAAGGAGGCTTGAGCAGGAGAAGAAGGGAAGTAGAATTGGAAAATGCAAACAGGAAGAAGAGAGAAGTTGTGTAAGTTGAATTAGAGCAGGCGGATAGGTTTTGAATGAAAATGGGGGAGGGGTAAAGTATGATTGGAGAGGAAAGGAGGTGGGAGTGGTTAGGGAAGTATAAGTTTAGGAGCAGTGGGGGTGGGTGGTAATTGGGGGCAGGGTATGGGAGTGGAGTGAGCCCAAAGGGCAAACGGAGTGGGTAGAGACAAGTAAGTGAAGAGATGTCAGCAAAACCAATCTGTGAGTAGCTGACCACAGTGGAACTTTCAGTTGATACAGGTAAGTAGTGAGGGTAAGAGACAGTTGGTAGTGATAGTACTGGATACCAGAAGGCACATATGAAGTAAAGTATTTGAGTGGGAAAAAGAGGGCTGGAAGGGTTGTAAGACTGGGCAGTAGCAAGTTCCTTAGGCTTCCTTGTTAGTTTAGGAAATAGATTGCTATTTCAGTTTCAGTTCAATTCTAGGGAGAGCAGATAGGCGTAGTAGGAGCTGGCCTAGTGTAGAGTGCCATCTAGTGGGCAAAAACTATATTTACAGCCTAGGACTGGAGAAATGAGACATAGGTAAAAGGTAAGGAAAGGCTTTATAATCAGTTACAGGAGATAGTGCTAGGATAGGAAAGAGTATAACTATTAAGGGATAGAGCGGGGTATGGCTGCTGGGGTAATCTGGCAAGGTAGCGTGCTTGATAGAATGCACAAGTTACAAGGCAAATACAGTTTTTATCACTGGGTTAGGTTAGTGCTTACTTTCTTGCCTTCTTGGTGGCAGGGTTCCTAATCAGGATGGCAAGATAAATTCTATATAGTTTAGATGGTTTGAATAGTTTGCAGGGGTCCTTTCACCAGGTAGTTAGATTCTCAAACTCTAGTGCAGGATATTTGAATTGAACCTAGGGACGGTGGGGAGAAGAGACATAAAGATGGGGTAAGAAAAATAGCCATTTACACAGGAATTAGGGTAGTGAACACAGTATCATACTTCAACAATACACACACACAATTAAAAGCTAAGAGACTGGGCGATTGGCAAGTGCATGCAACTGTATCTGAGTGAGAGAGGCATGAGTACATTTTAAACATACAAGAGATCGGGTTGCATTCCAGTAGATTAATACAGCCTATTAAGACTACTTAAGCCTAGCTAAGACTGCCTTTTACAAGTACAGCCATGTTCTACTAGGCATAAGATATTACAAACAGTGAGCTCCGAGGCTGTTAGTAACCTAAGGTTCAGATGGTAGCAACCCTTGAGATGTTACATTTGAATTGTTTCCTTTCTAGCGACAACACTAGTACAGGTAGATAAAATAGCGTTACAGTTCAGTAAAACCCTTTCCACATTACATAGAAGAAAATATGCTTATTGTGTTAAATGAGTCAATGTTACAATATGAAGCAAACAGCAGCATGTATCAGTACAGTTCAGTTAAATCATTTCCATATTGCATAGAAGAAAAACAAGCTTATTTTGTTAATCGAGTCAATTGTTAAAATAAAAAAAAATGACAGCAGCATGTATCACCGCTCATGCAATTCTGAGGTACCGCAAGCACTTCACCATTGTGTTGAGGGGAACAGACAGGGAAGCAACAGATTGTTGTTTCCGTATGCGGGTCTAGGCTAGCATCACCACTAGGGAATTGAGGGCTCTGAGGCTATGTTCAGCTGCCTCGCTGCCCCAGGCAATGTAAATGAAACAGCGCTACTCTAAATCTGACAATGCCCTGACTATTCTCTGGTAAGAGTTCAGTAAAATGTGCCCAGTTCCTGATATTAAGGGGGGAAATACAAAGCACTGAGAGAATTTTAACAGTAGCAAACAGAGTTCAGTTTGCCTTTGCTGTACACTCCAATCTCAACAAAGGTAATTTGTACCTTGTATTAGTTTTGTGAGATGATCCTTGGCACGCAGTTAACCTAAAACTTTGGGCTTTGGGCATTACAGTTTAGTGCAACAGCTAGCTCCTAAGGTTAATTCAATTTAAAAAGAGAAAAAGATATAATCGAAAAAGTTTTGTGGAAGAATGCTATCGCTTCTCAGATAGCCTGTAGGGAGTTATAGCGAGATAACATGCTCGTATTAATTTGAGGATATCTTGATATTGCTATCGCAGCTAAGATGTAAACAGGGTTTAACCCTAGTAGGAGGCTGGCTCTGTGCTAGATATGTACAGTAAAGTACGAGCCGCGACTACTATTACAACCCTTAATTGAAACGATTACCTTAAGGAATAACACAGCTAATGCAAACAGAAGTGGGATAGCTTGCTACAATTCCACGTGGTCCTCTCAGAGTACAGATGGAGCATTTCCACAATGCATTCCACAGTACATATTATAGAACAAATTAGACATTTAGGATCTAAAATAATGATTCCATCCAACAGCAGAGCAGTTTAAATTAGCCTGTACAAAGCACTGTAAAAAATAGCAGAAAATAGCTTACAGAATCAGGAACGCCAGGGCCAGGTACACCGAGCAGCCAGGGGGTAGATTCCAGTTCTTAAAGATGGCACCTCGCAGGGCAAGAAGGCTTTATAGAGTTAGAAAGGATATGAGGTGGGAAGAGGAGGGGAAAGAGAAGTGGGCAGATAGTCTAGGAGGGGCACAAGCCTGAAGGTTAACAGTTGGGAAGTGGGACGACCTAGGGGAAAGGCAGACAAACGTGAAAGATATAGATAGGGTGTGGGGGGTAAGGGGAAGAGTTTTATGAGGAGTATGCTCAAGAGGCAGATAGGTAGTAGGAGATAGTAGCCAAGTTAGGACAAGTAAGTGAAGAGATGTCAGCAAAACCAATCTGTGAGTAGCTGACCACAGTGGAACTTTCACTTGATACAGGTAAGTAATGAGGGTAAGAGACATTTGGTAGTGATAGTACTGGATACCAGAAGGCATGTATGAAGTAAAGTATTTGAGTAGGAAAAAGAGGGCTGGAAGGGGTTCTAAGACTGGGCAGTAGCAAGTTCATTAGGCTTCCTTGTTATTTTAGGATTTAGATCGCTATTTCAGTTTCAGTTCAATTCTAGGGAGAGCAGATAAGTGTAGTAGGAGCTGGCCTAGTGTAGACTGCCATCTAGTGGGCAAAAACTATATTTATAGCCTAGGACTGGAGAACAGCGATGTAGGTAAAAGGTAAGGAAAGGCTTTATAATCAGTTACAGGAGATAGTGCAAGGATAGGAAAGAGTATAACTATTTCATAGTTTCATAGTTTAATACTAGGCTATCTGCCCTGGGGCATTTGTAAGCCTAGCCATAGTGATGTGGCTTTCGCCACCCCATGAAATGGTACAAAAATGCACAAAAATGCACAGAATAGATTTAGAATACTGTGCCTCTGTCTAGTAGTGACACAATGAAGGCCCCCTTATATAATAGAATTAGTTTACTGTGCCCCTGTCTAGCAGTGACACAGATGTGACCCCTGGGGTAAACTTACGATCTCCCATCCAATCATCAAGATTTCTCTTGAAGAGAGTCAGTGAGGGGCTCTGCCTAACATGAACTGGGATTTTGTTCCAAAGCATGGGAAGCCTCTGGGTTATGAATCTATCCCTCCAGCATGCCCTATTCATACTTGTGCCAAGGTTTAAGTCTTTAGCTCTCGTGGTCCTGATGGATTTGGATTTTTTGAGGAGGAACATGTCCATCAGATCCTGATTGGACATGGCCTTGTACTTCAGGCAGAGATCACCTCTGAGCAGGCGGTATGCTACTGAATAGAGCTGAAGTTTCTTTAGTCTGGCAGAATAAGACATATGTTGGAGACCCTTGATCCTTTGGGTGAGGTACTTTTGTGGTCTCTCCAGCTGTTGCAAATGCCGGGTGAGGTACATACCAAATGGGGCATTGTACTCAATCATGGGTCTGATGAGGGAGGAGTATAGGGGTACAATGACATCCTTGGATCTGGATGTGAATCCCTTCATAATGAGGTGTGCAAGGTAGAATGTTTTTCTAACCACTTTGGCAACGTGGGTGTCAAATGAGAGGTCACTGTCGACTTGGGTCCCTAGGTCTCTGATTACTTTTTCTGTACTCAGTGGGTTGCTGTCTATGTGATAATTTGTGGGTACTTTGTTTTTCCCAATGGGGATGACTATACATTTTTTGGCATTTAGTTTAAGGCCGTGACTCCGGCACCAGTTGTCCGTTTCTGTGAGGCCTTTTTGTAGGATGTATGTGTCCACTGGTGTATCGACTATGGCGTCTAGTTTACAGTCATCTGCAAACTTTGTCAGCCACAACCCTCCCATGTTTGCTTTAACATCTGAGAAATAAATGCTGAACAAGAGGGGTCCCAGGACAGATCTCTGTGGGACACCACTTGTGACTGGCTTTGAGTCTGACATTGCTCCAGTGATTTTAACTTTATGGGTTCTGTCCTTTAGCCAGTTTGCAACCCATCTAGTGACATAAGGGTTTACATTTAAGCTGGTGAGCTTATCTATGATGCCTGAGTGGGGTATTGTGTCGAAGGCCTTAGCCAAGTCCAGGTAGGCTGTATGGACTGCTTTGCCCTCATCAATGGCTCTAGTGACTGTTTCAAAAAAGTCAACCAGGTTCAAAAGGCAGGATCTGCTCTTTACAAAGCCGAACTGGGTGGGGTCAAGTGTCTATATGTCCCCTATGTCTCTGTTTATGAGTTCCATAATGATTCTTTCCATAGCTTTGCAGACCAGGCTGGTTAAGCTTATGGGGCAGTAGTTCCCAGGGTTGGTAGAGGTACCCCCTTTGTGGAGTGGGACCACTGTTGCTGTACGCCAGTGTTCAGGTACATATCCCGAAGTAAGGCTAAGGTTAAATAGCATTTTTATGTGCGGGTTTAGCTCCTCTTGGAGTTCACGTAGCACGCAACCCAGGATACCGCCAGGTCCCATTGATGCTGTGTTTTTAGCTTTGTTGAGGGTGGTTCTCACTTGGACATCTGAGATGACAGGGAGATTACATTTAGCTGGGATAAGTATTTCTTCTTTTGGGGGTGAGGGAGGGGAGAAATTTGCACTGAACCTGTCAGCCAGAATGTTGGCAATATCTGTGGGTTCAGTGTATTTTTTGTTGTTGTGAACTAACTCTGAGCATATCTGAGGGTTTCCACCCAGGTTTCTAACATAGCTGAAGAAGGCTTTGTGGTTATCTTTAGTGTCCTTAGCGATTTTTCTCTCAAAGTTGGCCTTGGATGTTTTTATGAGAGAACGTAGTTTTCTGCTAATGTTGATCAGAGATGTCTTCCCTTTATGGGATTTTGCTCTGTCGTGCAGTAGCTTCCTTCTTTTGTTATACAATTTGTTAATGGCTGAGGTACACCAGACAGGATGCTTGCCTTTGGTGGAGAGGGACTTGGATTTATTTGGGATTGCATGATCCATGCATTCTTGGAGATGTCCATAGAAAGCATTTGTGAAGGATTCGGCATAGTGGGATGTGGTATCCACTGGCCCAGTGGGCTTAAAGGATACCATATCAGTCTTAAGAAGAGTGAAGTCTGCTTTTGAGAAGTTTTTCACTGTGGTCTTTTGTGCTGGGGGTGGAGGTGGGACATGTATATCCAGAGTGATTAGTTTGTGGTCAGATCTTACTAGTGAGGGGTATACCTCTGGTGTGGAGCATTCTTTTCCCATGTTTGTGATGATCAGGTCTAGTATATTATCTCCCCTAGTGGGAGAGGTGACTAGTTGTTCCAGTGCATTTGAATTTATGAATTCCAGGAACCTTTGGGCTAGGGTGTTAGGGCTAGAATAATGTACCCAATCTATGTTTGGGTAGTTGAAGTCTCCCAGTATGATGGTATTTTGTGATACATTCATATCCTCCAATGTCTTCAGGAAGGCTGAGTGGGGTTCCAGAGATTGGGAGGGTGGTCTGTAACATGCTACCAGTTGTATAGCAGTTTTGCCTATGGTTAGTTGCACCTGTATGTTCTCTGATGCTTCATGTGTTGCTACTAACCTGGAGGTGTGGGTGTCCTTGATGAATATGGACACTCCCATACCCTTTGTGGTTCGGCCCGGGTTTTGGGGCCGAAAAGCATGATACGAGGTATAGCCTGGTAGCACTGGGGTGCTCTCAGGAGCCTTGAACCAGGTTTCAGTTACTTCACAGACGTTGATGTTCTCCATACTGAGGAGTGCATCAAGTGCCTGCATCTTGAGATTTAGACTTCTGGCATTGAGCAGCATTACTCTTAGTTTTTTTTCATATTTGTTTTCTAAGGAGGTGGGTTTGTCTTTTGAACCTTGCCGAAAAAAGGCACTATGGGGGTGGCAAGAACCTTGACCAATATCCGGAAACCCAGTGGTGACAGGTGCAAGCCATCCTTGCGAAGCAGCGTTGCTTGTCCAACATGTCATCCCAGGCAGACAGACATTGGATCCCCTTAGAATGACACCAGTACTTGAGCCAATTATTAAAGCCGATCATCTTGTCTTTGTATTGTGGCATCATTCTTGGTGAGGCAAGATGCTGCTCAGGGTCAGGGTCATAGAGTGGAGGTATGGCTGCTGGGGTATTCTGGCAAGGTAGCGTGCTTGATAGAATGCACAAGTTACAAGGCAAATACAGTTTTTATCATTGGGTTAGGCTAGAGCTTACTTTCTTGCCTCCTTGGTAGCAGGGTTCCTAATCAGGACGGCAAGATAAATTCTATATAGATTAGATGGTTTGACTAGTTTGTAGGGGTCCTTTCACCAGGTAGTTAGACTCTCAAACTCTAGTGCAGGATAGTTGAATTGAACTTTCTTGCCTCCTTGGTAGCAGGGTTCCTAATCAGGATGGCAAGATAAATTCTATATAGATTACATGGTTTGAATAGTTTGCAGGGGTCCTTTCCCCAGGTAGTTAGACTCTCAAACTCTAGTGCAGGATAGTTGAATTGAACTTTCTTGCCTCCTTGGTAGCAGGGTTCCTAATCAGGACGGCAAGATAAATTCTGTATAGATTAGATGGTTTGAATAGTTTGCAGGGGTCCTTTCACCAAGTAGTTAGACTCTCAAACTCTAGTGCAGGATAGTTGAATTGAACATAATCAAGAACGCCGGGGCCAGTTAAACCGAGCAGCCAGGGGTAGATTCCAGTTCCTAAAGATCATGTGCTAATGAATAATAAAATCCACAACTATTTACTTCATTACTCAACCAAGTTAGGAAATACAAGGATATGCCATAATATTACTAAAGAATACATTGTAGGTTCAGGGATTACCTTGCAAATGCAGCAGTTGACACAATTTTATTTCAGGCCTAAAATTTCCATGTCTCTACTACTATGGTTTTGAAGTATTCAGGAAAAAAATGAATGTAGGGTACATGGCTGTTTTATAGCTTGTTGAATAGGTCCACCTTACTGAAAATGACCTGCTTATGCTGTAATTAGAACCTATGGAAAACATCTGCTGCTTTACTGAATATATCCACTCTGCTGGTGTTCATTAGCGCAGGGTGAGTCCCTACATGCAGCTGCATGCACCGAAGATGAAATATGGTAAACACAGGTGATTTTGTTATTACTTTTTTCCATGCCTGTGATATCGTGCAAACATGCGGCTCAAAAATGAAGGAAAGGTTGCATACCCTGTAACAGAACCCAGGACTTGATATACTCTAGCCCTACACATACACATGCCACTACAGGAATAGATATGTAAAAAGTAATGAGAAACCTGCCATTCATTCCTCTGTTCCCTGTGGTTGCGCTAAGAGTCACATCTCCAAATAAGGACAAAAATTAAAAAAAGAAATTTTAACTTAAAGCAGACACATACAATACATTTTAACAAACAATAAAGAGGATGGAATGGAATTCATGAATTGTGCACTGCTTACAATGCACTTTTACACTTCAGAGACTTACTGGTACACCTCTGTAAGTGTAAACTGATAGACCCCCCCCCCACGTATGTCTATGCTGACAGCCCTGAATGTACACTGTTGGTAACAGTATAGGCAGGGAAACTGAAGGGGACCCCAGTGTTGCACACTCAAGTGAGGGTATTATTTCAGTATATATATGCACAAAGAAATGCCGGTTTTCATACAATTTGACTATATTCCATCAGATACATATTGCATATGCTTACAAGACAGTATGAAAATTATATTTCATGGGGTTTACAGGGTCTATATTAGAACATCGAACTTTCAAAACTTCAAATGTTCTAATATCGTCCCCTATTCATTGAAAGCTGAAAACATCGATCATACAGAACAGCAAATTTTTTCCTAGGGAAAAATTTTGCTGTTTCAAAACACATACACACAACACAAGCACACCAAACAAACAGCAATCCACACACATCCACCTAAAATCTTACACCTAACCCTACACTAAACTATACACACACCACTAACTATCCACTTACCTTAACCCAAACCCTAACCCTAAGGTCCGTCACTATTGCACGCTCACCTCACCCGCACCTTAACCCTAACTCACCTACCCTGCCCTAACCCTCACGTCCA
Organism: Protopterus annectens; assembly: GCF_019279795.1. NCBI lineage: Eukaryota > Metazoa > Chordata > Ceratodontiformes > Protopteridae > Protopterus > Protopterus annectens. The sequence goes on along the minus strand of NC_056749.1, from coordinate 745,626,789 downwards.
CACAATTGCACACTTATCTGACCTGCACCCTAACCCTAACTCACCTAACCCACCCTAACCCTCACGTCCACACAATCGCACACATACCTAACCTGTGCCCTAACCCTAACTAACCTAACCTGCACTCAATCGCACACTTACCTCAACCTGACCCATAACTTTCCACCACAGTGCTGAAAATACCAAAGCAACAGAAACGGACAGCCAAATTCTTTCCCTAGGAAAAAAATTTGGTTTTCGGTTGCTTTGATATTTTCAGCTTTCGCTGAATAGGGGTCGATATTAGAACATTTGAAGTTTTGAAACTTTGATGTTCTAATACAGACCCGGTTTACAATTATAGCTGTTTGCATTAGTTATGAGCACATTCTTCATTTGGGGTCGGAGGAGCAAAGCTGCATTTATGTCATGGCACTTAAAAAAGAATTGTTGCTAATGTTAATATAATTTTCTACCATCCACCATGTCTGATAATGTCATAATGTGTGTGGGGTTATATGTTACAGTCAGTTCTGTACAAATCTACAACCTTTTATTCTGTGTAGACTCTTTTCCATGGTTGTATTCAGAAAACTTTCAAATACATGGACAACATGAGCATGGAGTCTACATGGTTGATTTACAGCTTTTTGAATTACTCCAGTGTGTTAACTTCCTTCATTAGCATACAGTTCAGCTACTTATGCTGTAATTTGTATGCCACAGAAGTTTCTGTGTTTGCGTGTGAGTGCATGCTGCTACGCGGAGTTTACTGAAGTTAAAACTATTCGCAATGTGCACATGATCAAAAGTTACCATGAAGGCTTTAGTGAACCCCTTGAAACCCCCCCACCCATAGTATATATACCAGGGGTTTGTTGGATAAGAGCCTGTAATAATCTCATCTATGGTCCAGCCTGTTACTAACATTATAAATTTGTGACTAATGCAACCTATGTGTTTGTTTGTTTGTTTTTTTGCTGTAGCTTGTTTTAGTACTTAATTTTAAGGATTGTGCATCATGTATTTATTCATTTTCTTAATATTCCTTAATATTGCTATTTTCTTAGCATCTCATTAACGCATGCATTCCTCTATTCTGCCAGGCCTAGCAGCCCATATCACCCTATGGGAGTCTCTGCTATCTAAGAAGAATATTTTTTGGTTACTTTACTTAACATTATATTTAGCTGGTAGAGGTGATATTTAGATGTTGATATACCATCATCTATAACTCTCAGATTTTTTCATGCATGCAACTGACCTCATGCCCTTGCT